>NW_004524929.1:611335-613849 GCF_000260255.1 Octodon degus
AGCCATCTCCCCGGTCCCGAGAAATTTCTTGAATCTTGTCATAGCAAAGAATTTCAGGATATTGAGAGTGAAAAAGATTTTATTAGGCAGATTTAAAGAAATAACACACTGAGAGAAAATATTATAGGCCCACAACAGCGAGTTTTGCATTATGGTGTGATGGGGGTTGGTGGTATATTGTATATATGTTACTCCTTTATTTTTTTTTTGTGGTACCGGAGATTGAACTCAGGACCTTGCACTTGTCGGGCAGGCACTTATGTTGCTAAGCTGTCTCCCTAGCCCCAGTGTGTTATTCTTTTAAGATGGGTACTCTAATGTGATTGACTTGCGTAGGGACCAGGTTCGATTCCCTGTGTGTCTTGCTGGCCCTGCCCCTGTGGCATACTGAGAGGGTGGATTGCGACTGGGTGGACTCATGTTCCTGCAATCCCAGCACTTGGGAGGCTGAAAACAGGAGGATCGCTCTGAGTCTGATCTGTGTAGTGAGACCCTGTAGACCCTGCACTAAATACATTTACAAAAAAGGTGATTAACTTGAAAACATTCTTTGAGCCTTTGAATCTGTTTCTTTACCTTCATGTTAGATGTATGCCTTTTAGCTTATAAACTAAACCTCGTTTATGAACTTTATAGGGTTTGGGTATGGTGAACCTGGATAAAATAAAAAACAAACCTAGGGAGACTAAACCAGCCTGGGGGATAAAGATAGAGAGCTCAGGGACCAGGAGATAGCTCAGTGGCATAAGTGCCTACCTGGCAAGTGCAAGGTCTAGGTTTGATTCCTGATACTGGGTTGGAGGGGAGGAGATGTGGAGCACAGATATGGGTAACTTTAAGTAACTGCAGTTGTATTTTCTTTCTTTTTTTTTTTGGTGGAACCAGGGATTGAACTCAGGCTCTTGCGCTTGCCAGGGAAGCGCTTATTCCACTGCGCCATCTCCCAGACCCCTGTATTTTCTTCAAAAGCACAATTTTAAAAATTAAGATTTTTTTTGTTTCTTTTCTACTGTTTTTTTTTTCCTCTTGTCTTACCTCACTTTCAGAAATATTTTACTGTTCTGTGTTTAGTTGCTGAGTCGTATAGCTACTTGGCCTACCATGAGGAAGTCCCTGGGTTCTGTCCTGCAATACAAAAAAACCCCCAGACTTCTTGTTCAGTGTTCAGGTCCTTTCCTTCCTTGTTTAATTTATTAAGTTTTTAATTATTCTCAATACAATTATAAATGGTGTCTCTTCTCTTCTCTTCTCTTCTCTTCTCTTCTCTTCTCTTCTCTTCTCTTCTCTTCTCTGCGCTTGCGCTTGCGCTTGCGCTTGCGCTTGCGCTTGCCAGGCAAGCACTTATTCTACTGAGCTATCTTCCCAGCCCAGTTCTTTCTTTAATTTCCCGTTTAGAGAAATACCACTGGTTTTAGTGTGTTTTGGCTTTGGTGAATTCAGCTGTTAACAGTTTTTTTTTTCTGTCTGTCTGTCTCTATCTTTTTATTTTTTTGGTGGAACCAGGGATTAAACTCAGGACCTTGCACTTGCCAGGGAAGCACTTATTCTACTGAGTCATTTCCCGGCCCCAAAAGTTCAGAAGGATTTTTTTTTCCCCCAGCCATCTCAGGGTGTCTTAAGGGCAGGTCTGGTAAGGCATGAGGATCTGGGGATCGAACCACAGAATCCTGAGCCTGACTGCTTTGCTTAAGCAGGCACTTAACTAACTGAGCTAAAGGACAGACCCCCCTTCTCTTTTTTGAGGAAGGGTCTTGCTATGCACCTCAGGCTGGCCTTGGGCTCACTTTGTAGCTCATGCTGATCTTGAACTTGTAACTCTACCTGTCTCAGCCTCCTGAGTGTTTGGATTACCAGCCTGCAACACCATGTGGAACAACTTTTTTGTATCTGATGTAGAAGTCACTCTAGGGCTAGAGATAGAGGGCCAGAGATACAGCTCAGCAGTGCAGTACCTGCCTGACAAGGGCAAGATCATGAGTTTAATTTCCAGCACAAATAAATAAATAGACGGTACTCATGAAAGACAAATATTAAGGAATATTTCAGATACTTTCAGTTTCCTGAATTTGATCATTTTGCATTATTTACTAGACTCCATTTGACTTTGGGCTATTCTGAAAAATCCTGTCTGTTCTTTTTTCTTTCTGTACTTAGGACAGGGTCTACAGGGTCTACAGAGTCCCACTATACAGATCAGACTCATAGTGATTGTCCTGTTTTCAGCCTCCCAAGAGCTGGGATTACAGGTGGGCACCACTACACCCGGTATCAATAGCAGTCACAGCAGGCCTGGGGTGGGGTTGGCAGGGCATGCCTGGGATTGAACTGGCCTGCTGTGCTCTGCCTAAGCAAGCACTTTAATCCGCTGAGGTATCAGGCCGTCCTTCTGGTGTTCTTCAGATGTAAAAACTTTTCAAATGATTGGGCAACACTGTAAGAAGTTGTTTTTTTTTTAAATTTTGGACAGTAGAATAAGCACTTCCCTGGCAAGCGCAAGGGCCCAAGTTCAATTCT
>NW_004524929.1:614006-619702 GCF_000260255.1 Octodon degus
GAGATGGCTCAGTGGTCTAAAGCACCTACTTAGAACAAGCTTAGCAAAGCACAGGGACTGCGGTTCAATCCCCCAGCACCACATGCCAGCCAGCCTCGCCCCCTGGTGGGCTGAGCTTGCCACACACACACACACACACACACACACATAAATAAAATTAAAAAAAAATGTATTTGGTGCAGGGTCTCACTAAGTAGATTGGGCTCCTAGTGATCCTCCTGTTTTCAGCCTCCCCAACACCGGGATTACAGATGTGTGTTGCCATGCCTGGTCTCATTGGTGCAGCATGTGGTGCTGGGGATTGAAACCTGGGTCCCTGCGCTTGCCTAAGTAGGTGCTTAGTCTACTGAGCTATCTCACTGGCCCAATAGTTCAGATTTTAAGAGCTTTTCAGATACTGAATTGACTTTATAGGTTGATTATGTCTAAACCAAAATCCTGAAAATCAGAATGCTCCAAAATTCAAGACTTGAGCATGTTTTGGATTTCGAAGCAGTTCGGATTTAAGATTTTTTGGATTAGGAATGCTTAACCTGTGCAGTCTAAGTATGTTTATGCCTGTGAGTGCTGATCTATATAATAGAACAAGATTTTGCTCATATTCTTTAGATTTTACTTTTGTGATGTGCGTATATTATTGATAGAGGTATACACTGATTTATTCATAGCTTTTATTTTAGTTATCCACAGCAGAATTCATGCAATAGTCCAATTTAGAGTTGGATTAATGAATTTTTGAGAACGGGTGAGGAATGATTCTGTAGGTTTGCTATACTTTCATTTCTAGAGAACAAGTTTTCTGTGGTGATCCACTGATGGGGTAAAATATAGTATGACATTCATTCCTACTTCAGAATTTTGGTTTGAGGACACTTAGTGACCTGATGATGAATGTTTTTTGTACATCTGACTCTTTTCAAAAGGATTATGACAAAAATTAGAGATCATACCCTCTTGGTCTCCTTAGGCAAAGCTTTGTTTCAGACTTAAGTAGAAGAACCTTCTCCAGGATACGCATGGTGGCACGTGCCTATAATACCATCACTTTGAGAAGCTGACCCAGGAGGATGACAAGTTTAAGCCCATTGCGGGAAAATTAGAGACTTAGTGAGGCCCTGTTTCAATATTTAAAACAAGTTAAAGAAACTGAGGATATAGCTTCATGTAAAGACCGTGGGTTCAGTTGCTACTGTCAGGGACAGGGCGGGAGCTCTTCACTAAAAGAAAACTGGATACCCATTAAACAATCTCTAGTTGCAGTATAACTGCTATATTATTTTATATCTTGAGTTCTCCCTAAATAAATACACAAAAATTAGGTCGAGAGGCCACTTACCTTGGGTTCCCACTGTGCAAAGTAGAGGTGGTGCCTGGCAAGAAAACCCTCACACAACTGTAATTACATTCAAATAATTTGTGTTCATTTCATAAGTGGCAAGATTGAAATGTCTTTTCTTCTATAGCAGTAGTTACGTATAATGAACATATTTTTTCCTTTGTTTTACGAAATTTTCACATTAGTTTACCTTTTAAAGTTTGGTTATGAGTTTCTTTGGAAGTACATGTACATATTTTGTTTTCTACTTAGTTAAATTGGTATGTATATTCTTGAGTTTCTGCTGCAGTTTTGAGGGTCTTTTTTTGTACTGGCAATTGAACTCAGGACCTCATGCTTGCCAGGCACATTCTTTTTTTTTTTTTCAGAACCGGGGATTGAACTCAGGCCGTTGCACTTGCTAGAGAAGCGCTTATTCCACTGAGCCATCTCCCTGGCCCCAATTGTCAGGCAGATTCTATGCCACTGAACTACATCCTTGGCCCTTGGTGGGGGGTCATTGTCTTAAATCAGATACAATTCACATAGCATAAATGTCAAACTATTGGGGCCAGTGAGATATCTCAGTGGCCCAAAGCGCCTGCTTAGGCAAGCACAGGGACCGTGGTTTGATTCCCAGCACCACATGCCATGCCAGCCCCACCCCTAGGGTGGGCCAAGCCGGCCACACACAAAAAAAGTCAAACCATTTAACTATTTGTCTACATTATTCCTAAAACTTATTTTTTAAAACTTATATCTATACTGTTGAGTAAAACAAAATGTTTTTTCTCCTTATACTTTTGATTAACATTTCCCAAATGACTAATAATATTGAATATTTTTTCATGTGCTTTTTGGCTGTTTGTACATATTTTCTTTTGGAGAAATGTATATATCTAAGGCAGTGGCAGTAAACATGGCATGTGTGCTTTAGTGAACTTTTTTATTTCATTTTTAAAAAAATATTTATTTATTTATTACAAGGTCTTGCTGCACAGCTCAGACTTAGTGATCCTCCTGTCTCAGCCTCCCCAGAGCTGGGATTACAGGTGTGTGTCACCATACCTGGTTTTGGTGTCTGACCAGGTGTGGGACTGGCATGGCATGTGGTACCAGGGATCGAACCTGGGTCCTTGCACTTGCCAGGCAGGCACTTAGACCACCGAGCTATCTCCCTAGTCTCATTTTTTTTATTTTACTTTTTTTTTTTTGTTTTTTTTTTTTTTTTTTTGTGGTACCAGGGATTGAACTCAGGACCTTGTGCTTGCCAGGCAAGCACTTACTTCACTGAGCTATCTCCTCACCTTTTTTTTTTTTTTTTTACTTGTGAGACAGGGTCTTACTTTGTAGTACAAGCCAGCCTTGAACTTGTTTGCATAGCCCAGGCTGAATCTGAACTCACAGAGATCTTGCTTCAGTCTACTGAGGGCTTGAATCATGTGTGTGCCACCATGGTTGGCCTCCACTGGACTGTTTGTATCAGTGAAAGTTCTAAAAAGTTCCCTTTCACAATAACTATTGTACCGTTCAGATTTTATTTACTGTTTAAGATTCTTTTTTAAAATTTATTTATTTGTGTGTGTGTGTGTGTGTGTGTGTGGCCAGCTCAGCCCACCAGGGGGCGGGGCTGGCTGGCATGTGGTGCTGGGGGATTGAACCGCAGTCCCTATGCTTTGCTAAGCTTGTTGTAAGTAGGTGCTTTAGACCACTGAGCCATCTCACCAGCCCCACTGTTTAATAAGATTCTTACACTAGGGACACAATATAATGTTTGGACATGTGGGTCTGATGTATTTCACTTACAAGTATGGTTTGTAGTCACATCCATTTATCTATAAAAGTCTTGAGTTCATTTTTCCTTTTTTTTGAGTTTATCTCTCTTTATGGCTGAGTAGTACTACATTGTATAAAAATATCATATCTTTTATATCTTTCACAGTGGTGGGCATTTGGGTTGTTTCTGAGTTTTAGCTGTCACAAATCATGCTGCTGTGAACAGGGGTGCACATATATTGTGAAAGGGGAAGAAACTGTTCGAAAGAGCATTTGTAACTAAGGAAAGGAGAAAAGAAAGAAGGAAGGGAAATACCCACACACACATACATAATATAGCTAAGATAATTGTACTACTAATTTCTATTGGTTTATTGAAAGGAATAGTTGTTGCTTAATTTTTTGAGTGAATTTTCTATCCCTATATCTGGTAATCTGAACTACTTTGAAGATAATATGCAATATAACAACTATTGTTGATTTTCTATCTTGTTTTGAAATTCTGTATTTAAATTTCTTTTGTTCTTTTCATTTTTTATTTTTATTTTTACAGGTAAAAAAAGTATTAGAATTAGCCAGCTGGACTCAGTTTAAATAATCCTAATTTTGTTGGCAACATCCAATGCATCATAATCAGGAGCCAGTTGAACATATGCCTTCTTTTCTCCATCAGGGCTGATTAGGGTATTGACCCTGGCAACATTGATGTCATAGAGCTTCTTTACAGCTTGTTTGATTTGCTGCTTATTGGCTTTGACATGCACAGTGAACACGAATGTGTTGTTGTCCTCAATCTTTTTTGTGGCTGACTCTGTGGTCAGAGGGAACTTGATGATAGATAGTGGTCAAGCTTGTTTCTCCTGGGGGCCTTCTTCTGAAGGGATTTGGACTGCTTCTGCAACTGCAGTGTCTCGGGACAGTGGAAGGTGGGTGACTGGAAGGTGGGCGACATTCGTATCTTCCTCTTTTTGTGGCTGTGGATGCCTTTCAGCATGGCCTTCTTGGCCTTCAAAGCGTTTGCTGTGGCTTCAGCTTTGGGAGGGACAGGGGTTTCCTTCTTTGCCTTCAGCACCATCTTGGTAAAAAGGCACTTTCAATCTTTTCTGTTCTCTTTAATTATTTTGTTCTGTATTTAGGACAGGGTCTACAGGGTCTACAGGGTCACACTATGTAGATTGGACTTGTAGTGATCCTCCTGTTTTCAGCCTCCCAAGTGCTGGGATTACAAGTGCACACCCCTAACCCCCAGCATGCTGGAGATTGAATCCTGGCCGCTGAGCTCTGCCTAAGCAGGCGCTTTAGTCTGCTGAGTTATCAGGCTGTCCCTCTTTAAAATTAAATAAGTTTCACCATCATTTATATAAGGTGTCTATTTTTAAGTTGAGTTTTCTTTTTCTTTTCTTTTTTATGGTACCGGGGATTGAGCTCAGGACCCTGCACTTGCCAGGCAGGTGTTTATTCTACTGAATTACCTCCCTGGCCTCAAGTTGATTTTTTTTTTTTTTTGAGGTCACAGCTGACTTTTATTTTTAAAATAAATGTTCTAGGATCAATAACTTTTAAAATTTCACCTTGTTCATATTTGGCATTTAATGCATGATTATTTCAATTTCTTCATGCTCTGTATTTCCTTCAGATAAAAAGCTTTTGTCCATCTGACCACTTAATACCTTTGGTCAAATTTTAAGAAGGACATGATTTTTGGAACAAACACTTACATTTCTTTTCTTCTTCTTCTTTTTTTTTTGTGGTGGAACCAGGGATTGAGCTCAGGCCCTTGCGCTTGCCAGGGAAGCACTTATTCCACTGAGCCATCTCCCCGGCCCTGCAACAGTTATATTTCTGATACCTCAACGAGAGGCTTAATTTTTAAGAGGCTGAGTTCCTGAGTATATTCAGAAATGCTTGTGACCAGCTATTTTACTATCCATGAGGGGTCCTTAGAAATCTTCTTGTTCTCTGGTCCAACTAGAGCCAGTCCATGTGTGCTCTTCCAACACCGAGGTACGTGTCACTCACAGCAGTGAGACTGTCTCAGCTGACCACAAACAGCTGCTCCCTATGCCGCTGCTGCTTCTCTCTGGAGAGGCATATAAGGAGTGGTCCAAGCCTTTGTCTGAAGGAGCAGGAGAAGCATCTACAGCAGAGAAAACGGAGTTTGGCTTTATAGATATCCTGATGTGTGAAGTCTCCAGATTTAGCCCAGTTGACAGCCTTCTCAAAAGATTGGAGTGTTTCTACTGAATTCGGGTCCCTATAAGAGTAAAATGTGAAAATTCCATTATAGCTGAGTTTAGCACCTCCACCATAAGCACCCCATTTCTTTTGAATTTCTGTATGCAGGATTTAGTAGTCATCATACTTGCAAGAATCTTAAGACTGGCATGGTCTGGATGTGTATAGGGGACAGTTCTGACACAATCACCAATATAATTCACTGGGAAAGGCTTCAGGAGATGTGGATCTTTTTTATTTGTTCAATTACAAGTTTTTTTTTCTTTCAGAATTGGGATTTGACTTTAGGGCTTTTGCACTAAGCTACTTCCACAGATCAATCGATTGATCTCTCTCTCTCTGTCTCTCTCTCTCATCCCTCCCCCCTCTC
>NW_004524929.1:619802-631144 GCF_000260255.1 Octodon degus
CTTCTCTTCCTCTTTCCCTCTCCCTCTTTCCATTCCTCCCTCTATCCCTCTCTCCCTCTCTCTCTGACCCTCTCCCTCGCCCTCTCTCCATTTTGGGATAGGGTCATACAATTCACTGAATTGCCCAGGCAAGCTTGAACCTGTGATCATTCTGCCTTAGCCGTCTAGCATACTAAAGTTACAGGCATGTGCTATCATGCTTGGCTTATACTAATTCTTTGTATATTTAGAATACTAGACCCTTATGAGATTTGTAAATTAAAAATAGTAAGTCTTCTCCTGTTGTCTGTAGTTATGTGATAGTGTCCTTTGGTTGCTTCTGGGGGTGTTATGTATGTGCCACACTGCTGAGCAGCTCACTGTTATTTGTAAATCCTATACCAGTAATGAATTAAAGATACAAAGTTTAAAAAAAAATAAGAGCACTTTATTTGGAGGAAAGGAAGGGACAGAAAACTATCCTGTGTGAGAGAGTAGTAGGTCCAGAGTTGGGAAAACCTGAGAGCCTTTGTCTTCACCATGTTTGATTAGATGGCAAAATGACTCTTCACCCAGGAGTTGGTCACACCCTGATTGGCTGTTTTAGGCCCTAGGACCCTTAATTCAGCCTCCTGCCACCACTGCCTATGTGTAAATTTCTACATGAGCTTCACTTCATTTGGATTTCTTTGTGCTCTCAGAATCTGTTTTTTTTTTTTTTTTTTAGAATGTACAGGTTTGTTAGAAATTAAAGGGCCAGAAAAAAAAAATTAAGGGGCCGGGGAGATGGGTCAGTAGAATAAGCGCTTGCCTGGCAAGTGCAAGGGCCTGAGTTCAATCCCCAGTTCCGCAAAAAAAAAAAAAAAAAAAAAAGGAAATTAAGTAAAGGGGCTATGTTTATGTTTAGTGTAGTAATGCAGTGAGAGAATAATGCAAGAGAAGCAGAGAGAATGTCTAGATGTAGGTACATATTTTATATAAGTAAGTTTTCTGTTATGTACAATACCCCCTCCCCCAGCTTTATACTTTACTGCATGGTGAGGAAGGGCAGCCAACTGGATCGGGTGACTGCTAGGGAACCATGTTCTGTTTATCAGTTTTCCCTGCTTCTCCTAATTGTTGCTTCTAACAAAAGTTTAACTCTTTCTAGATTTGTCAGCTAACTAAAGCCTTCATTGTATTATTTACATCTTACCTGCCCCCTTTTTCTACACTTTCATGTACCAGAGTTTTCTTTTTCTTTTTTTGGCGGAACCGAGGATTGAACTCAGGCCCTTGTGCTTGCCAAGCAAGCACTTATTCTACTGAGCCATCTCCCTGGCCCCTAGAGTTTTCAATTATAATGGCCAGATTATCTATTTTCTTCTGACATGTGTAGAACATCTGGTTTCATTAAAAGTTGGGTAAATGTTTTTTTTCCAGGTTTTATTCCATTGTATGTGGTTGCAGTACATGCATTTTACAGTCATCTTGGGGAGTTGCTACATATATAATACAGTGTGTTTCTTTTTTTAAATCTCTCTCCCTCCCCTTACTACCTACTCCTCTAGGTTTTCTTCCTCACTTTTTTTCCCCTGTATTGTAGGGAAGGGTCTACAGGGTGTTCAGGGTCTCATTACTAGATCGGACTGATAGTGATCTGCCTGTTTTCAGCCTCCCAAGAGCTGGGATTACAGGCGTGCGCCACCACGCCCAGTCTCAATTGCCATTTCAGCGAGCCCCGGGTGGTGGGGCCAGTGTGGCAGGCCTGGCGATCAAACCCCCGGCCCCTGCGCCTGCTTGCAGGTGCTTTAATCCTTTGAGCTATTTGTCCGGCCCTCCTTTCTCACTTTTTATTCTTGTTGATAATACTAATCTTAGTTCATGTTTATGGTATATAGTGTCCAGGTACAATGAAATTATTAGGACCTTGTACCTGGCAGATCTTCCTTGTACCTATTTCCTCATTTCCTCCCCTTTCCACATTACTCTTGATTCCCTGGACCTCTTCCCATGTAAGAGAGTCCTATCCCTTTATTTTTCATGTTGTACTTTGCCTTACTCAGAAGAGAGGTACTTTATAGTATTAAGTTTTTGTGCCTGATTTATTTCACTCACCATATTCTCTAGCTGCAAATGTCTCAAATTTGCCTTTGTTTATAGCTGCGAACTATTGCATTGTAAATGGATACCACACTGTTCAATCTCCTGTTGATAGCTATGCAGTCTGTTTCGAGAATTTATCTTTTATGGATTGTGCTGCTGTAACCATTGGTATACGTGTATTGTTATAGTATAATATCTTTGGTTTTTTGGGGAAGGTTCCTAGAAAGGGCATAACTGGATCATATGAAATTTCTAATTTGAGTTCTTGATAAATCTCAATACTAATTTCCATGAAGTGTTTACTAATTTGCATTCCCACCAACAATGTGTGAGGGTTTCTTTTTCACCATGGCCATGCAAGGATTTGTTAATTTTTGATTTGTTTTTTACATGTGCAGGTTTTTTTTTAAAATTACGAGTATGGTCTCTAGTTGTAACCAATTACTTATAAAAGCCTCAAACTTTTTTCCTTTTTTATAGTTGAGTAATACTCCATTGTATAGAAACACCACACCTTTTTTGTTCATTCCTTAGTGGATGGGCATTTCTGTTATTTCCAAGATTTAGCTATCACAAATTGTGCTGACATAAACATGGGTGCAGGGCTGGAGAGATGGCTCAGTGGTCTAAAGCACCTACTTGGAACAAGCTTGGCAAGGCATCAGGGACCGCGGTTCAATCCCCCAGCACCACATGCCAGCCAGCCCCGCCCCCTGGTGGGCTGAGCTGGCCACACACACACACCACTCTCTCTCTCAAATAAATAAAAAAATTTAAAAAAAAAACATGGGTGCACATATATTGCTGTGGTATGATGTTTTCAGTTCTTTTGGAAAGATACTCAGAAGAGGACCTGGATTTAGTGGGAACTCCAATCCTAGTTTTTTGAGAATTTCCACACTGATTTCCATAGTGTTTGTAATAGTCTACACTCCCACCAACCGTGGAGAAGAGTTCTTTTTACCCTACAGCCCTTCCAGCATTTCTTTTTAAGTTCACTTCTTGATGACATCCATTTTTTCTAGGGTGAGATGGAATCTCAGTGTTGTTTTATTTTTTATTTTTATTTTTATTTATTTTTTATTTTTTGGCAGAACTGGGGATTAAACTCAGATTCTTGCATTTGCCAGTCAAGCGCTTATCCTACTGAGCCATCTCCCCGGCTTTTATTTTATTTTTTTTGCAGAACCGGGGATTGAACTCAGGTCCTTGGGCTTGCCAGGCAAGTGCTTATTCACCTGAGCCATCTCCCTGGCCCCCCAGTGTTGTTTTAATTTGCATTTCTCGAATGACCAATGATGCTCAACATTTTTTTTAAAATTTTTTTTATTTTAACATTTATTGTGTGTGTGTGTGTGTGTGTGTGTGTGTGTATGTGTGTGTGTGGCCAGCTCAGCCCAACAGGGGGCGCGGCTGGCTGGCATGTGGTGCTGGAGGATTGAACCGCGGTCCCTGTGCTTTGCCAAGCTTGTTCCAAGTAGGTGCTTTAGACCACTGAGCCATCTCTCCAGCCCCCAACATTTTTTCATATATTTGCCATTTGTATTTCTTCATCTGAGAAGTGTGTATTCATCTCAGATGCCCATTTTTGCATTGGATCTTTGTGTTTTGAGGGCCTGCTTCTTTTAAATTTTTTTTATAATTTCTGTATAGAAATGCTTTGTCTAAAGGACTGTTTTTTTTTTTTTCCCCCAGAACCAGGGATTGAACTCGGACCCTTTTAAAAAATATTTATTTATTTATTTATTTATTTATTTGGACTCAGACCCTTGCGCTTGCCAGGGAAGTGCTTATTCTACTTAGCCATCTCCCCAGCCCCTTGAAGGACTAAGATTTGGCTAAGATTTTTTCCCAATTTGTGGGATTTTTTTTTTTTACTCTTGGTGATTTCTTTTAATGCATAGCTAATTTAAAAAGATGAGATCCCAGTTGTTGATTCTTTGAAGTATTTCCAGTGCAGTTTGCATTTTGCTTGTGAACTCTCTACTCCTATGTCTTCAAGATTTTTACCTCCTTTCTCCACCAGTAGATTTAGTGTTTGTTTTAATGTTTAGATCTTTGATCCATTTTGACTTTAGTCCATTTTGACTTTAGTTTACTGCATTGTGTCTAGTTTTAGCCTTTGGCATGTGGAAAGCCTCATTTATTAGAGAGGTTATCTTTTTTCCAGTGAACATGTTTGGCCCGGTTGTCAGAGATAAGGTGGCTGAGTATGTTTGTAGTTGTTTTTCCATCTTCTAATCTGTTCCATTGATCCTCAAATCTGTGGGTTTTTTTTGCCAATACCATGCTGGTTTTATTATGGTAGCTTTGTAGTATACCTTCAAGTCAGGGATTGTGATGTCTCCTGCCTTATCTTTGTTCTCCAAGATTGCCTTTGGTATTCTAGGTCTCTTTTGGTTCCACATTACAGTTAGGACTATTTTCCCTAGATCCATGACGTGAGGTATGCTAATGGTATTTTGATGGGGATTGCACTGAATCTGTATAACAATTTTCACAATATTGTTTCTTCTTATCCATGAGCAAGGAATATCTTTGCATTTTCCCAAAATCCTGTTTGATGTCTTTTTTCAAGTACTGTAGTTTAAATATATAAATCTATTTTTTCCTTTTTTTAATACTAGAGATCAATCTCAGGACATTGTGTTTGCCATGCAGGCGCTTATGTTGCTGAGCTATGTCCCCAGCCCTTCTTTTATTTCCTAAGTATTGATTCATAAGTATTTCATTTTTTGGATACTATTGTGAAGGGTGTGGTTTCCCAAATTTCTCTCTCAATGAATTTGTTATTCGTGTACAGGAATTCTATTAATATTTGAGTGTTCACTTAGTATGCAGGTAGGGTACTAAATTTGGTTATTACATCTAGAAGTCTTTTGTTGGAGTTGTTTGGGTCTTCTATATAGAGATCATGTCATTTAAAATAATGATACTTTCACTTGTTTGTTTCCTTTCCTTTTTCCTTTTATTTCTCTGTTTTGCTAATTGCTCTGGTTAATGTTTCCAGAACTATGTTGAATAGGTGTGGTGATTGTGGACATCCTTGTCTTGTTCCTGATTTTAAAGTGAAAGCTTTCAGTTTTTGTCCGTTTAGTATGATGTTGTCTGTTACTTTATCTTAGATGGTTTTTATTAGATTGAGATGGACTATCTATTCCAATTTTCCGTTGAGTTTTTTTTAAAATCATGAATGAGTGTTTGGCTTTATCAAAAACTTTATCTGCATCTATTGAGATGATCATGTAATGTTTGTCTGGCTTCATTGATAGGTGTATTACATTTATGGATTTGTGTTTATTGAACCATCCCTGCATTCTTGGAATCAATCCCACTTGTTCATGGTGCATAATGCTCTTGATTTGCTGCATCTGTTTGCAGTATTTTATTGAGTATTTTTACATGTATGTTCATTAGGGAGATTGGCCTGTATTTCTCTTTTTTTGTTTGTATCTTTTTCTACTTTTGGTATCAGGTAATACTTGCCTCAAGGTATGAGTTTTGGAGAATCACTTCCCTTTCAATTTCGTGAAAGAGTTTAAGGAGTATTGGTGTTAAATCTTCTCTAAATTTCTTGTAGAATTCATCTGTGAATCCATCAGGACCTGGGCTTTTCTTTGTTGGTAAGTTTTAATTATGTTTTCAATTTCAATGACTGATCCTGGGTTATTCAGAGTTTTTATATCTTCTTGATTCATCTTTGCTAATTCATATGTGTCTAGGAATCTGTACATTTGTTCTGTTTTCCATCCTATGAGAGTAAAATTTGTTTTTAAAAGTAAAATTTTTGAAGTAGGTATTTATGATCCTCTGAATTTCTGCTGGATCTGTAGTGATTTTAACCTTTTCATTTCTTATTGCATGAGTTTGCATTTTTTCTTTCCTTATATTGATAAGGTTGGGCAGGGTTTATCAATTTTCTTTATTCTTTCAAAGAACCAACTCTTTGATTCATTAATTCTTTGTATTGTGTCCTTACTGTACATTGCATTAATTTCTGCTCTGATCTTTGTAATTTTTCTTGTCTTTGGGCTTTGGCTTTGACTTGTTCTTCTTTTTCTAGAAGGTTGAGGTCCAGCATTAGGTTGTTTATTTGTGCTTGTTCTGTTTTCCTGATTTGAGAATTTACTGCTATAAATTTCCCTCTGAGGACTGCTTTCATTACATCCCACACATCCCGGTAAGTTTTATGTGGATTTTTGTTTCATTATAGATATTGTTTAACTTCTTAAAATCATCTATTCCTATTTGTTGTTCACAAGAGTGTTAGTTTATTTCCATTTATTCAGGGTTTATTATCAATATTTTCCAATCTCATTGAACTATGATCAGATAATATGCATGGGATAATTTTAATTCCTGTACATTTACTTAAGTATGTTCTATTGTTAATATATGGTCTGTTTTGGAGATCATCCCATGTGTAGCAGAGAATATTTTGTTGTGTAGAAAACTCTGTAAATACTTACTAATTCCATTTGCTCACAAGTTTGGTTTAGTTCTGTTATTTCTTTGTTGATTTTTTTTGTCTAGTTGATCTATCTCTTTGTGACAGTGGGGTGGTAATGTCTGCTGTTACAGTTGTTACCTGCTATTTGATTTTCCATGTCTATTAATATTTATCTTATAGTTGTTTTTTTTTCCATATTTGGTGCATATCTATTTATTTATTTATTTATTTGTGGAACTGGGGATTGAACTCAGGCCCTTGTGCTTGCCAGGCAAACACTTACTCTACTGAGCCATCTCCCCAGCCCTCTATTTATGATTGTTTCTCTTCCTCTTTAACTTTTGCATTAACAAGTGTGACCTCTTTTATAACTTTTTATTATTTGTTTGAAATTCCCAATGTCTGCAGAGTAGCTACCTCTGCTTTTTTTGGGGTCCCTGTCAAATGGAATATTGTTTTCTATCTTTGACTTTTAATCTATGAATTTGTTTTTGAGTTCAAACATTTCTTGTATTAACTGTATTGTTGGATTTTGTTTCTTGATCATCTGCTGGTCTGCTTCTTTTGATTCGTGAATTGAGGCAATTTACATTAATGAGTATGACTCATATGTATTGGCTTATCTGTGTCATGTTATTTTTGTGCTCCTGGTTCCCTACTTATCCCAACTGTTTAATTGCTTGTCCTGCTTTATGGTTTCTTTTTGTTTTTAGTATTGTGCTTATTTTTGTCTTTTTCTAGAATATCTTTTTCTATTCTTTGTAGAGTTCATTTGATTGTCATGAATTGCTTCCGTTATTCTTTGTCATGGATATTATTTTTCCTTTTTTTTATAATAACAAGGCACTTAAGTTGCAGAGCTATCTCCATAGCCCTTCTCCATAAATTTTGAAATAGTTTTTCAGGTACATCAATCTGGGTTTGAAGTTGTTTCCCTTCAGGACTTGAAGTGCTTTACTATAAGTTCTTCACTTGGTTTGTATTAAGGAGTTTGCTGTGATTCTGGTGGGCCTTCTTTTATAGGTGATTGGTTTCTTTTCTCTAACAACCTTTAGTATTTTGTTCTTGTCCTGAATTTCTGGGATCTTTCTTATATTTCGGGATGTAGATTTAGTTTATTTATAGCTAATTGGAGTTCTATGCGCCTCAACTGTATGTCAGATTGTTTTCGTATGCTTTGGAATTTTCTGCTGTGAGTTCTGCAAAAAGTTTTTATGTTATCTGTGTTGACTTCTGCTTTTTTTGTTGACACCTATAAATCTTATGTTGGTTTTCTTTGCATCATCTTACAGTTGTTGAATTTGTAGTTCTTTGTGATTTTTAAGAGATGTTTCCTTTTCTAATCCCTAGCTACAATCCTGTCTTCAAGGTCTGAAAGTCTGTCTGTCTTCAGCTTCATTGAAACAGTTTGTCCATGTTTTTATTAAGTTTTTAATTTACTGGATATCTTTTCAAATCTGTTTGTTACATTCTAGTACTCTCATATTATCTAATCAAGGTTTCTATCATTTTCCTATGCTCCTCTTTTTTTTAAAAAATCTATACCGTCTTTAGATATGGTGAGCAACTCTTACATTATTGTTGCCATTTCTTTTTTTTTACTTGCGATTATTTCTGATCCGATTGCCTCTGTAGTCTCATGGAGTTGTATGTTTACTTCAGTTGCTATCATTTCAGAAATTTCAGGTGTGTGACTTTCAATTTCTTCTATATTTATGTCTCCTTGACTTGTTATTTGTTGGTTAGGCGTCTGAGATTGTATTTTCCACCTTTGTCTTGCGATTTTCTATTTCAGAGAATTTTTATTTTGTGTGATGATCCTCATAAGTTTTTTTTTTTAGTAGCTCTATCTATCACCAGTGGCAAGGCTTCTTTAGGAAAAATCTATTCTTCAGGGATATCTTCTGTGTGTAGATTATTCTTGGTTTGTGTCTGTCCCAAGATCCTACCTTCCCAATCAATTGAATACTTTTTTGTTCTTTGCAGTACTGAGAATCAAACCTGGGGCTTGCACTTGCCAGGCAGGTGCTTATGCTACTGAGCTATCTCCACAGCCTCTTCCAAATCATTTGAGAATGGGATGTTGGTTTCTTTCTGGCTGATTCCTATCTTTTGGTGAAGGGCTGTTGTGAGATTATTACTCCAAAGCTTCACAATATTGTTACAGAAGAGAGAACAAATGATTGCAACAGATATGGTATCCTTACTGCAGTAGTACAGTTAGTGATAATAAAAGCATCAAGGACAAGTTAGAAATTGATAAACTGGGGCTGGGGAGATGGCTCAGTGGAATAAGCACTTCTCTGGCAAGCGCAAGGGCCTGAGTTCAATCCCTGGTTCCGCCAAAAAAAAAAAAAAAAAAAAGAAATTGATAAACTGGTAACTATTGATTTTGTACTTTAGACTGTACCATCACAGTCTGTCATTATAAAACTGAACCAATTGTAAGTTAGAAGTTTGTGTGAAGCATGTTTCCATTTGTTAGAGTGGATTTTCCCTGGGTTTCTCATTGACAAGCTGGTTGCTGAGCCCAGGTCACTTCTTGTGCTGGTTGCTCATCCTGAGATGTAGGGTGACGGGTCACCCACTTGGGTTCCTCAGGATTGAGGCTTCCATGATGGCAGAATGGCAATGGACGGGGTCTCTTCCCTTCAGTGAAGCACCTGAGGCTCCCTTTATGGTACAGAGATGATGGACAGAGTTACTCCCCTCAGGCGAAACTAGAATTTCTTGCCTCCCGCGTGTCTCACCAAGGCTCCCAGAAATGGGGGAGAGCCAATGAGTGGGATTTTTCTCTTCCTGTGGGGTTCACTGAGGCACCTGAGATGGTGGAGAGGCAAAGGGTGATGTTTGTCCTCTTTGTTGTTTCACTGAGCCTCTCTTGATTTTTTTTTTGAAGAACTGCTGTGTTTAAGTCAGACTTAAGGTAGATCGCAGTGAGGGAGCCTCTGCTGTGTAGGAAACTCTTGACTCAGAAACAGGTGGTCTGTGAATGGTTTAATGCCAGGTTCCATCCAAATCTACTTTACATGATAGGAGAGAGTGAGCCCTTATTTCCGACTATACCCTGTTTCCCAGGACAAAGTGCTTTCTAACTAGAGTTGGGTCCAAGTGCGTGATAGGACAGGGCCCCCACGTGGGTATGAGATAGTTTACTGGCACGAAATAAGTGGTGGACTGGCTATCTGAGGCTCCTATTTTCAGCTGCTATGTCATTCTGCCTGGGTGGGGTTCTGATTTATAGGCTTTCATTTATAATTCCACAGATGGTAGCTTTACCTCATTGGCTCCTCAGCCAATTGTATATACCAAATGCCTGAGCCTGCTGTCCTTTTCCTGACCAGGATTACCATGGTATATCTTCTGGTTGTTCTCTAACTGATCGGCCTTAGGTTAGTCTTTTTAGCATGTAGTACCTACTTGATAAATGTCCTTTTTTTTGCGGAACTGGGGATTGAACTCAGGACCTTGTGCTTGCCAGGCAAGCGTTTATTCTGCTGAGCTACCTCCCCTGCTCCTTCTGTCGGACATCTTATTGAGGATTCCGTATCCCTTTTGAATTTGTCATTCAAGATTTGAACTGTTGTGGTTAGCTCATCCAGTTTTTTTGCTTATAAATATGGTCTGAAACTCTTGGTCATAGTGCCAGAATTTGCTGTGAACTTTGGTTCATTTCCTTTTTCAACTCCTATAGTTTCTTCATCCTTTCTCTATACTTTTTGTAGAGTTCCACTACCTGACATTTGCTTTCTCCTCATTTGTTGGGCCATTTCCTCTCTTTTAAACTCCTATATTTATGTTTTGTGTACTCTACAAATCTCCTTGAAAACTGATGTTTTTGTTGCAGAGTGCATGTCTCTCCCCTTAACATTACCAGTGTTTTTGGTTTATCATTTCTGAGTCTTCCAGATGTGACTCCTCTAATCAACAACATTACATTTCCAATGTTTAGTTTTGCATTTAAATTTTAAACTCCTCATGGTGTGTGGTGGTGAATGCCTGTAATCTGAGCACTGAGTCTGGAGGATTGCTGTGAGTTCAAGGCCAGCCTGGACTATATAGCAAAACCCCATTGAAAAGAATAGAACTTCTTATAACCCCATTTCATCAAATTATATTACAACTTGATACTTTTTAATACTTTTATTTGTATTACAACTTGATACTTTTTAATACTTTTATTTGTATTTATTTATTTGTAGGAGTCCCTTTCTGGTTCTCGTTTTGGCCCAAAAAGTCTAAATTTATAATCCCAAAATACGTTACTGGAATTCCACCAAGTTAATTCCAATCTACCACTCCTAGTGTAACCCACAGTGAAAACAAAAATACTAACACACACACACACACACACACACACACACACACACACATAATTATTGGGGAGCCAAGGGGCCCTAAGTCCAGAAACGAAGATGGCTTTCTGGAACAAAGAGACCGTCCCAGGGCCCGTACCTGGGTTTTATTCAGCTGAGAAAGGGGAGTAGCTTGAGGAAGAGAATTGTGGGAAGTAGGTGGGTACTGCAAGCTGGGCTAGGTAGGTGGCCTGCATTTACCTCTGCCATATGCAGAGAGAGTATGCAGAGAAAGTAATTTCCATTTTGCTGTTGAGATAGTATCTAATGTTTTGGGGATCTGGTGCTTCGCCTCTGATGTAATCTTTCAAGCTCCAAGAAGTCATAGCCTCTATCTTGAAGCTTGATCCCAGCCGACAGTGTGGAGCACTGGCTCTTCGTCCTGTCTCGACCCAGCTCATACTGGAGAGCAGCAGGTAAGGGTTATCAGGGAAACATGCATGCCGTCTTCAGAAATTACCACAAAAAAAAAA
>NW_004524929.1:631272-647822 GCF_000260255.1 Octodon degus
TGCTTATCCTACTGAGCCATCTCCCTGGCCCCTGGATCAATAGATATTGTTTGAGGCCAACTGAAAGGATAGAGAGAAGTCCTAGCCAGCTCTGTACATATCAGTACAAGGAAAGAGTGTCAGGCTCAGCCAAAATGAAGATAATCGCTCTTCTTTCAAGGAGAGCTGCTCAGATGGTCCTCCACATTTATTGTTTTTTTTGTTGGATCATAGTTTTGCAATATAGTTAAGGCTGGACATCAACCCATCAGCCCAGGCTAGATTGCAATTCAGTGATCCACTTGCCTTACACTCCACAGTGCTGGGATTACAGGCATATATTACTACAGCCAGCTGACTTGACAGTTTATGATACAGTTTATCAGATAGGTTTCCTTGAACATCTTGATTGATTGAAGTTATGCTCTACATTCTTTTTTTATTTTTTGAAACAGTCTCACATTGTAGTGCAGGCTGGTCTTGACCTCACTATGTAACCCACATTGGCCTTGAATCCTTGGTGATCCACCTGCCTTAGCCTCCTGAGTGTGGTGATTTATAGGTATGTGCTAACATGCCCAGTTCCACGTTCATTGCTATGTCAGTTGGTTATATAATTACTCTGCACCAAGCACAAGGTAAAATAATTTTAAAAAGTGCTTCTGAGTCTTTATAGATAGTAAATTTTCAGTAAATATATTTGGTAAATTACTGATTGTTGTTTTCCTTTTTGGGTGGAATCGAATTTAGGGCCTTACACATGCTAGTCAAGTGCTCTAACACTGACCTATACCCATAGCCTACTGCTTACTACTACTACTACTGCACTATGGGAATGGAACACAGGGCCTTCCCATTGAGCTACATCTCAAGTCCCTTTTGTTTTTTATTTTGAGATGGGGTCTTTTTTTCTTTCTGCATTGTAATTTTCTCAAGATGGGCTCAAACTTTTAATCTTCCTGCCTCAGCCTCTTAGAGTGCTGAGATTATAGGCATGTACCACTGTGTTTGACATATTTTTACATTTAGTGCACATTAGTAATAAAGATTGCTTTTATTTTTACTCTTTATTGATTATACAGATTAATAGGTTTCACGATAGCAGATTTTCACATGCACATGCTTTCATCAGTTTCATTGTCTGATCACCAGTTTGGCCCTCTTGTAGTTTCACATTCTTCTTTGGAGGGTGCCCTTCTCTCTCTCTTCCCTTTTCTTTGTCTAGTAATAGTCATCCTTTTACTTTTTTGTCATAATTTTTAGGTTTCATATATCAAAAAGAACACACTATATTTGTGTTTCTGAGTGTAACAACATGATGGACTTCAGATAGATCCAACCACCCTTCCTTCTGTCTCTTTTTCAGACAGAGTCTTTCTATGTAGTTCAGTTCATGCTTGCCTTGAATGCACTATGCTAGCCAGCCTGGTCTTCTACTTGTGTGTGTTTTTTTTTTTTTTTTTTTTTTTTTTTGCGGAACCGGGGATTGAACTCAGGCCCCTGCACTTGCCAGGCATGCGCTTATTCCACTGAGCCATATCCCCGGCTCCTGGTCTTCTACTTGTGAAGGTCCTTCTCCCTCAGCATCTCCAGTGGTGAGATTACTGTTAGCAACAACATGACTGGCAGATCTATCCATTTTCTTGAAGATGACAGAATTTCATTGTTGTTTTTGGTTGAATTATGATTTGGGGTGTGTGTGTGTGTGTGTGTGTGTGTGTGTGTGTGTGTTATGAGCATCTAAGGTGGTTCTGCAATTTGGCCTTTATGAATTGCCCTGCAATATATGTGGATATGGAGCTATACCTTTAGTTTGCTGACATTAATTCTTTTGTGTACATATAAAGGGGTGGTGGTACAGTTGGATGAAGAGATGGCTCTATTTTTAGTTTTTCTTAGGAAGCTTCATACTGATTTGCATAGTGGTTATAGAAATTCACATTCCCACCAGCATTGTAAAAGGTTCTTTTTGTCTTTCATACTCATCCATGTGTGTTGATGTTTGTATGGCTGATAGCTGTTTTTACTGGGGTGAACTGTAATCTCATTGTTTTGGTTTACATTTTGTTTAATTCAGGTTATTATGTTTCATTTTGGGAAACTGGTATATGCTTATATAGGTAGCATATCTTTATCATTTTCTTTCTTTTTTTAAAAATTTATTTATATGTGTGTGTGTGTGTGTGTGTGTGTGGCCAGCTCAGCCCACCAGGGGGCGGGGCTGGCTAGCATGTGGTGCTGGGGGATTGAACCACGGTCTCTGTGCTTTGCTAAGCTTGTTGTAAGTAGGTGCTTTAGACCACTGAGCCATCTCACCAGCCCCATCTTTATCATTTTCAATCCTTTATTATCTTCTTTTCTTCTTCCTCCTGATTCTCTTACCATTTCCAAAAGTCAACCTTCTAGTTTTCCTTTTCACTTATTTATTAGGTTTGTGATACAAGAGATAATGTGATATTTAACTTTCTAACTTGGCATTCTTCACATAATGGGGTGCTCTGTAGTGCCACTTGTTTTCCTGAAAATGTAAGATTCCTTTCTTCTTTTTTTTGCGGAACCGGGGATTGAACTCAGATCCTTGCGTTTGCCAGTCAAGCGCTTATCCTACTGAGCCCCGGCCCCTCCATTCTTCTTTAGGGCTGAATAATATTCCATTGTGTTTATCTTCAGTATTTTCTTTCTGATAGGCACCTGGCCTTTTGTAGTTTACCTGTTGTAAGTCATGTCACTATAAATAAAGTATGTTGCCTTTAATTCTTTCAGGAATGTCACCTGGATCAACTAGTATTTTTATTTGTACTTTTTTGAGGAGTCTCCATTTTGATTTTCTTTTTTTTTTTTTTTTTTTTTGCGGAACCGGGGATTGAACTCAGGCCCTTGTGCTTGCTAGGGAAGCGCTTATTCCACTGAGCCATCTCCCTGGCGGTTCCATTTTGATTTTCATAGTAGTTGTATTATTTTACATTTTCATTCAGAATGGTCATTTCTTTGGGATCTCCCTGTTCTTCTAATGTATATACTCAAAACTATAAACTTGACTCTTAGAACTCCTTTCATTGATCCCATTGATTCTTTTTTTTTTTTTGATCCCATGGATTCTGGTGTGTATTTATTTCCCTTATCCTCTGATTCTAAGAAGTTTTTTTTCCCCCATAATTTTATTGAGAAACAAATAGCAATGAGACAGTATCAAACCAAATTGGTAGGACAGTTTCAATAATTAACACATTGCATACATTCTTCCTAGTGGTTAATTGCTGTACAAAATGCGGACTTGATCTAAGAAGTTTTAAATTTCTCCTCTGATTTTCTTCAGTGATTCAGTGATCATTCAGTCTCCCTGTGGCTAATTTCTGTGTTTGTTTATTTTTTTCTGTGTTTACTTTTATTTTTTGTTTGCATTGATTTTAGTTTCAGTTCCTTGTAATCTGATAGGATGCAGGAGATTGTTTTAATTCGTTAAGTTATTGAGACTGACTTTATATCCAAAAATATGGTCTGTTTTGGAGAGTTTCATGGGTTACTGAAAAGAATGTATTTTGTGGTTGAATGGAATACTCTAGATGTATACTAAATAGGAATTAAAGTACAGTTTGTTTTTTATGTTTCATTGTTGATTTTTTGATATCTTGTATTTGTGTCGTGGGATATTGAAGTTCCCTACTATTATTATATTGGGGCCTGTTTGTCAATATGTCAATTAGTGTGTGTTTTATGAAATAGGGTCTGCTGATGTTTGGTGTCTATGTTGTTGTAGTTGTTCTCTATTCCTGGTGAATTGTTCCCTTTGCTAATATATAATGTGGCCTTCTTTGTCCCTTCTGATTAGATTCAGTTTGCATTCTACATTTTTGTACATAAATATAGCTACTTCTGTTTTCATTTGTGCTCAGCTGCTTATAGTGTCAGTTTTCTGTTCTTTGAGTGTATGCACGTCTTTTCAGATGAGGTGTGTCTTTTTTGAAACATACAAATTTTTTCTAGTCCAATCTGTCAGTCTATTTTTCAATTAAAGACTTAAGCTCACACACATCAAAGATTACTGTTGAAAATTATTAACTAATTTTTTTCATTTTGCTTTTCTGATATTTGATTCATTTCTCATTTTCATTAGTTTGTCTACTCTACCAGTGATACTTATTCTCTTCCATGGTCTCATGGTTGTGGTTGTCTTCATCTGTGTTTAGTATACTCTTTAGTATTTTTTGTGCAATGTTGACTTTGTGGTAATGCATTTTCTTTGGTTCATACTAGTCATGAAGAGGATTTGTTTCTCATTTGATATTGAAGGAGAGCCTCGTGGAATACAATAATCTGGCCTTTAGAGTTTCTGTTGAAAAATGTGCTGTTATTTGATTGCTTTGCCCTTACTGGCATTTTTTCTTTAATATCTTGCAATATTCTTCTGTTTTTTCTTTTTTAAAATTTTGTTGTTGTTTCTTGACTGATGTTTTTATTAAGCTCTTCATTCCAAAAAGCATTATAGAAGATCAAACATGACTATTTCAGTGGAAACATGGTCATATGCCATGCACATGCAGTTCAACTTCTGAAGCTAAAGCTAGAGGTGGTCCCTGTTCCTGCTCTCCTGGAGGTATTAGCATCCTTGGACATTTTATCCAGATCTACAAAATCGGCTTCCTGAGATCTCCAATCTCCTGGAGGCTCTATTCTTCTGATTTTATTTTTAATTTTTTAATTTTTTTTTGTGGCTGGCTCAGCCCACCCTGGGGGCAGGGCTGCTGTGCCATGTCATACCTGAGATCGAACCGTGGTCCCTGCGCATTTGCCTAACCTTGCCTAAGCAGGCGCTGTAGACCACTGAGCTATCTTGCCAGCCAATGCTGGTTCTTTTTTGGTTATGTCTATTTGGATCTCTCTCTCTCTCTCTCTCTCTCTCTCTCTCTCTCTCTCTCTCTCTCTCTGCTATGTAGTTCAGACTGGCCTTGAACTCACTTTGTTAGCCCAGGCTGGTCTCAAACTTGCAATGATCCTCCTGCCTCAGCCTCCCAAGAGCTGGGATTACAGGCATGCACCACCATGTCTGGTCTGGAATTCTAAATGCATCCATTATCTGAATATTTTTCTCATTCCCCAGATTTGGCAAGTTATCTGCAATAATTCAGTGAACAGATTTTTCTGTACCTTTGTTCTGTATTTCTTCATTGTCCTCAAGGTATGTGTGTGTGTGTGGGATTTTTTTTTTTTTTTTTTTTTTTTTTGTGGAACCGGAGATTGAACTCAGGCTCCTGTGCTTGCCAGGCAAGTGCTTATTCCACTGAGCTATCTCCCCGGCCCAAGGTGTATTTGTTTTGAATTTAGTTCTTCATTGTTATCCAAGAGCTCCTGAATAATTTGCTTATTATTTCTTATTCTTTCTATCATTGTCTGAGTTTTCCATTTTGTTTTCAAGTCCTGATAGTTCTTCTGATTCATTTTTCCTACTCTGAATTGTCTGTTGAGTTTTATAGTTAGTTGACTGATTAAAGTTTTCATTTTTAGGATTTCTGCTTAATTCTTTCCCATAACCTCTGTCTCTTTACTGAAGAGGACTTTATATCTTGTGATTGCCTTAATTATTATGGCTGCTTATTTTTCTTTTTTGATCTCATTGATTACTTTAACTCTCTTTTGAATTCTTTTTCCTTTTTTTTTTTTTGAGACGGTCTCACTATACAGTTTTAGGCTGTCTTTGAACTTCCCATGTATCCCATGCTAGCCTCAATCTCAACAGTGATCCTCCTGCTTCAGCCACCTTGAGTGCTGGGATTACAGATGTGCATCACCACACCAGGCAGACTTTTGAATTCTTTAGCTGGATTTTCATTTACTTCAGTGTCTCAGAGATCAGTTGTAGGGAGTTACAAATATATACAGCCATTTTATTACCTTATTCTCCATAGTTACTGTGTTTTTATTTTGATGTTTGCAGATCAGCTGGAGTAGATCACCATTATATGGGAGTATTTTAAATCTCTGGCTTTCTCTTTGTGGTATGCCCTGCACTATGTCTAGGACATGTATGTCTAATGTGAAAGCACCCAGTATGTTCCATATGCTATGGTCAGTCCCTAGCACCTAGCACTGCTTTGAGAGGAGAGAGTAACAACCAGTAACCTGAACAATTAAAATGGAAGCCATATACACACATGAATAAAAAAATGCAATGTTTAAATTAAAAAGCTATTACAGTAAAAGACACTTGCCATTAATCTCTCACAAAATGCTCTCACTTTTTTTTTTTGGTGGAACCGGGGAGTGAACTCAGGCCCTGGCGCTTGCCAAGCAAGCACTTATTCTACTGAGCCGTCTCCCTGGTCCCTGATTTTTTTTGTGTGTGTGGTACCAGGGATTGAACTCTGGACCCTCTTGCTTATTCTACTGAGCTATCTCCCCAGCCCCTCACTCTCACTTTGAACACATCTTTTTTTTTTTTAAATTTTATTTATTTATTTATTTGTGTGTGTGTGTGTGTGTGTGTGTGTGGCCAGCTCAGCCCACCAGGGGGCGGGGCTGGCTGGCTGAGGTGCTGGGGGATTGAACCGCGGTCCCTGTGCTTTGCTAAGCTTGTTCTAAGTAGGTGCTTTAGACCACTGAGCCATCTCACCAGTCCCTGAACACATCTTTAATGAGTGTCTTCACAAGGTGTGATTAAAAACACCATACAGACTATTGCTGAGTGCCATCCCACAGAAGATCAGGCTCAGTAAAACATTTTCGTATCTTCTTTTTTTTTTGGCGGAACTGGGGATTGAACTCGGGCCCTTACACTTGCCAGGCAAGCGCTTATTCTACTGAGCCATCTTCTCAGCTCCTCATTTTCATATCTTTTCAGCCACCTTATTCACCATATCTGGCATTAAGTGACTTCTGAGTCTTCCCCAACATCAAAATGACCATGTATGGTAAAGGATTTCAGTTGATCTATAACATTTGTGTAATGAAGGACATTCATGAAAGAAGACTTTCAGAACTGCATTAGAAAGTGGTAAGGGTGTTGGTGTATGGTGGAAATGAGAATTTTTTTGAGGGAGATTGATAGGAATTGTCTTTTACTGCAATACGTTTTTTATTTTAACATGTTTACAATGGGATTGTAACTCACACAGCTTGGCTCTAATTTGGATTTGATTGTTCCTGCCAGTTTGAACCATTGGTGGTACGTGTGTGACTCGCCTTGGGAGGCTTGCACTTACAGCCATGCAAAGAAAGACACTGATTTAGCAGACCATGTGTTATCATATTAGGGTTTCTTTCTTTTTTCTTTTTTTTTTTTGGCAGAATTGGGGATTGAACTCAGGCCCTTGTGCTTGTCAGGGAAGCACTTATTCCACTGAGCCATCTCCCTGGCTCCGTATTACGGTTTCTTAAAGCATATTTAAAATGACATAAAAATCATAAAACAATTTATGTGTGTTACAGCAGTTGTATATACATAGCATATACACTGGCAATGGGATACTTAGATTTCCATGTTGAAGTTTAGAGAATCATTGATAAACTATTTATGAATCCTTTTTTCTTTTTTTTTTTTTTCAGAACCGGGGATTGAACTCAGACCCTTGCGCTTGCCAGGGAAGCGCTTATTCCACTGAGCCATCTCCCCAGCCCCAATAAATACATTTTTTTTCCAGAACCGGGGATTGAACTCAGGTCCTTGTGCTTGCTAGGCAAACACTTACTGTACTGAGCTATCTCCCCAGCCCCCTACATTTTTAAATGAAATGTTTAATTACAATCTTAAAAATTGTTATGAACAGTAGTAAAATTTATATTTGTTCAGCAATTATTCAATTTCAAGTAATTTGTTTCATTTATAGACTTTGAATTAATTTTATTAGTAGACTGATAAAAATGATGAGATCCATTTGTACTACCAGTGGGACTTGCCCAGTGGGACAATCATGCATATACTACTGGTGGTTCAAGCCAGTGGGAATGCATTAAACACTTCTCTTTTTTTGAGACAGGGTCTTACTATGTAGTTCAGGCTGGTCTCAGACTCACTGTGTAGCCCAGGTTGCCTGTGGTTTTCCTGCCTCAGCCTCCTGAGTGCTGGAAATACAGGTGCATACCACCACACATGGCTTTTTTTAATTTAATTTTTTTGCATTTATTTTTATGTATTTGGTACAGGGTCTTACTATGCAGCTCTCACTCTTAGTGATCCTCTTGCTTTTAGCCTTTCCAGTTTTGGAATTACAGACATGCGCCACTACACCCAGACTCAGGGGATGGCTCAGTGTACCTGGGGTCGGCATGGCATATGATGCTGGGGATTGAACCCTGGTCCCTGAGCTTGCCTAAGCAGGCTCTTAGTCTGCTGAGCTGTCTTGCTGGCCCTGGGATTTTAGAAATGCACTTTATTTTTCAATCACTATGTATCTGTGCATGTATGTGCTTGCATGGTGCATATATACTGACATACACAAAACCTAACCAAACCAAGCAAAGACCCAACAAAAGAGGAAAAAAAAAGAAAAAAAAAAAGTCTGTACAACTACACCGCCTTGTGGTTGTATTTATAATGTGGGCTGTCATTATTTTTTGCTGTTGGTTAAGATCAAGATCAGTATTCCAGAATGACTTATCACCGGTTCTGCCTTCAGTCTGTCGTCATCAGGAGTCTAGTGTTCCTCATGAAGAAAGTGGGGCACTTGTGCTACTCCCCTCCCTCTTTGCCACCCCAGTTACCTTTTTGTGTTGCCAGTATACACCCTCTTAGCTGTACCCCAATTCACTCTTTCTTTGACTTGTGTTTATCGTGATGCCCAGTTGGGAGACACAACAGTTGGTATGACCTTAGCCACCTCTCTCTGCTCTTGCTGTTCCCAGCTCATTTGTGTATTGTAGCTCAGCTCAGTTTTTCTCTGGTTGCTGGTTTCAGTGGCACCAACGGCTGAAGATGTCACTCCCAGCTAGAGTAACTTGTACCCCTTTCTCTGGCCCTGGTGCTCACCTCTCCTAGCATTTCTGTAGCCCTCTCAGTCTTTTTGTAGCTTGCAGTTCAGGATACCCAGGTCCAGGCAGACTCCTACCCCTTCCCAGCAAATATTGTTATCTCCAGGCACTGAGTCTTGGCAGAACAATTACAAGGTTCAAGTTTATGGTGGTAGACTAGGCCCCAAGTGGCAGCTGTCCTAACAGTGTCTTCTGTGGGTGGGTTATACAAGTCTCACAAAATGGCACACTCTCCAAACTTTATCTGAAGGAAAAAAAATGTTCTTTTTTCTTTTTAGTGTTAGAAAGTTTAAATCTTCTTGAAAAGGTAATACTACTTAATATTTTGATTTCTTTCTTCTGTGATACTGGGAATTCAGCCAAGGATATTCACACTGAAGTACATTTCCTGCCGCTCTTATTTATGTGTTTATTTTGAGGCACCAGGTTGGGCAAGAACTTGTGATCCTCCTACATTAGCCTCCAGTAATAGGAGTACAGGCAAACACCACCATGCCTGTGTTTTGATTTCTAAGGGTTTTCTAAGTAGAACTTCTATACAAATGAGACAAAATAAGAACAAAAATACTTACTGATAATATGACTAGATATGTACTGCTATTGATTGTGAAAGATGATTGACCCCAAATACAGGTACATTTTCTTTTGCCTTTTAGCCCCCAGATTTTGTTTCTTTTCTTACTTTTTTTTTGCGGTACTAGGGATTGAACTCAGGACCTTGCACTTGCCAGGCAAGCGCTTATTCTACTGAGCTATCTCCCCGGCCCCCTTTTCATACTCTTACAGTAAGTAGGTTTAGTTTTTCTTAAAAGCTTGGTTAAAATTGGTATTTAGTGTTACATTTTAAATAATTTAATGCAAAGTAAAAGTTTAACTTCTTTTTAAACATATCAGATACAGATTGAAACATTGAAAGATAATAAAGCCTTGGAAATAATTGAGTAAGTAATGCCAGCATTTTTCTTAAATGATATTTTGATCCTACGCAAATATGCAATTTAGATATGTTACTCTTATCTTTAGTCCTTGGCGAAATAAAATTGAATCTGTTTAATTTTTACTTTGAATATACATATCTCAGTGTTGAAAGAATTCTAGTTCATTAAATATTTGTATTTGATTTTTTGTCTGGTAGTGAAAGCAAGTTGAATACATTGGTGCAGAAGCTTCATGACTTCCTGGCACATTCATCAGAAGAGTCTGAAGAAACAAGTTCTCCTCCACGACTTGTGATGAGCCAAAGCACAGGTAAATTGAAAAAGAATCTGCTGTTTCTTTGGCCAGTTTTTGGAGGAAATCAAGGCTTTCAATTTTTGGAAAATGAAATTAGTACTTTTCATGGAAACTCCTGTATCTAAGAGATTTTAATTTTGATAAGTAAAAATGTAAGTTTGTGGGAACTTAGAGATGGAAGCACTTCATGTGGTTTTGTGTATAATGGAAATGTCTGGTAGGGAGGAGATGGTGAATAATGAATGTTAATCAAATGTTAATCATGATGAATAGATAGTATTAAAGATGGTAGTAGTATAGAAATACTTATTTTAGTAGCTACTTGTGTACTAGGAAGTAAATTTTTATGTGTTGGATAATATCTCTGAGTAGACTTAGTAATGAAATAAAACACACTTAAGACTTCCTTTCTCCTTTTTTGTTTAAAAAAATCTTGTTATTGTGTGAGTACCATTTTGAAGTAGCTACATATATAGAGCTTAATATAAAAACACATACAAGATATATAGAAAAAAATGTAAGGTTAAATCACAGTGAAAAGTTCAACCATACATATGATTAGAATTTCCAAAGGAGAAAAGAGAATGGGTTAGAATTTGAATTAGAAGAGATATTGGCTAAATATTTTCTAGAAATGGTGAAAGTCATTTAGTTACAGGCTGAAGAAATTCTATGAATCCCAAGCAAGGCAAAAAAACCCCACCAAAAAACCTTGGAACTAATCTTGTCATAATCAAACACCTAAAGAGCAAAGGCCAAGAGAAAATCTTGTGAATAGTGAGGGGAGAAAAAGATATTTCTTCTAAAGGAATAATAGTAATATTGATGACTCATTTAACATCAGAAATGATAGAAAGCAGATGATAATGAACTGTTTTCTTTAGAAGTCCGAAATGAAAATAATTGAAATTTATAATTCTGTATTCAGTGAAAACATCTTTTAAAAATGATGGAGCTGAGTGTGGTGGCACAATACCTGTAATCCCAGCACTTGGGAGGCTGAAGCAGTAGGGTCAATTTGAGTTCAAGTGCTGAATGAACTACATAGTGAGACTCAAAAATCACAAAGAAAAACAAGAAACAATTAGGATGGAAGAAAGATACCTCCAGACAAACAGAAAACGGAGAACTTTTTTTTATCAATGTTTTCTTTATAAGCAGTTATTCTTTTACTACAGAGTTTTTTTTTCAGATTGGGTTTTCTCCATATGTTTCTGTATTTGATTCTTTACTTTAGATGGTATGAATTCAGAGATTTTTTTTTATTTCAGAAATTAATTCTGCTCTGAGTTCCTCTCTACCTTTCTGCTGTTGTTTCTTTACTTGTGACGCTGTTAATTCATACATTTCAGCAGAGCTAGTGTCCTCTGCACTTGTTCTGGGTGGGCATTAGGTTTCCCCCATATGTTTCTGTATTAGATTCTTCAGATGCTATGAATTCAGAGATTTCTTTTTTTATTTCAGAGATTAATTCTGATCTGAGATCCTCTATACCTTTCTGCTGTTGTTTATTTACTTCCGACGCTGTTAATTCATTCATTTCAGCTGAGCTAGTGTCCTCTGCACCTGTTCTGGGTGGGCTCGAGGCTTGAGATTGCATTTTGCTTCTTGTCTTTGTCATTTCGTATAGCCCTGACCTCTGACCTTCGGTGTAGAGCTTTGGTGCAGCTATAACCTTAGTAGCACCTACTGAAATTCGTGTGCAAATCTATTAAGTTTGAGTTTATCTAGTTATGCCTGGCCTGGGTCTAGCTGTTGTGTTCAGCTCCTTTTGCTGCAGCCGTTGGAAGTGAACCTGTGCTGCGCCTCTTTTGTGCTCCTGGCTCAGGGAGCACAGGGGAGCCCAGAAGCTCTCCCACAGGCTTCCGGCCTGGGCTGGGCTGGAGCTGGGGGTCCTGAGAGACTCGCAGAAGTTCTCACTCACTGGGTGGGGTTGGGGGCGGGGGCTCTGGAGGGTTGCAGGGGTCCTGAGGGTGCGATACAGGGTCTCACTCATGGGCGTGCCTGAGTTTTGGTCTGGAGGGGGTTCCGCGGGGGCAGGGAAACCGGAAGCTCTCCCACACGCTCCCGGGGCCTGGGCTGGGCTGGGCTGGATCTGGGGGGTCCCCAGATCGTCGCGGAAGATCTCACTCACTCGGCGCGCTTGGGGGCGGGGTCTCCGGAGGGTTGCAGGGGTCCTGAGGGAGCGATGGAAGGTCTCACTCGGGTGCCTGAGTTTTGGTCTGGAGGGGTCCCGCGGGGACAGGAAGGCCGGAAGCTTTCCCACACGCTCGCCGGGCCTGGGCAGGGCTGGATCTGGGGGTCCTGAGAGCATCGCAGAAGATCTCACTCGGTGAGCTTGGGGGCGGGGGCGCCGGCGGGTTGCAGGGGTCCTCAGGGCGCGGTAGAGGGTCTTACTCACGCGGGTGCCTGAGTTTTGGTCTGGAGGAGTACCGCGGGTGCAGGGAGGCCGGAAGCTCTCCCACACGCTTGCCGGGTCTGGGCTGGGCTGAATCTCCAAAACTTTTGTAAACAACGGAGAACTTGATGTGAGTACTTCTACAGTGTTTTAGAAGAAATTATGAATTTTCTGGGCTGGGGTTTTGGCTGGGGTAGCTTACCAGATACAAGTACCTGTCTGTCAAGCACAAGGTCCCAAGTTTGATTCCTGGTATGAAAAAAAAAAAAGAAAGAAAATTAGGGATTTCCTGAAATTAGAAAGAAAACTGTTTGAAATACGAATACCAAAAGATAGAAAATGAAAAATAACAATGAGAAGGGTGAACAGATGGGTAAAATTAAATACAGAATGTTATCTGTTAAGTCCAGAATCTAGTTTATGATTGCATATAGTCGACATGTGTCTGTGTTCTTAAAAATGTAACAATTTTAAAACTTACTAAACAATATTAAATTTACACAGTTTTCTCTTATGTGTTGGGAACATGAAGTTTTTGAAATTTACAGGTCTATTTGTGGATTGGCCCTTAATGTTAATTGTCTGTATATTTAAGGTTAGATTCAGGATGTATATTTTTGACAAGAATACTATATAAAATGGTATTGTGTTCTCAGTGAGTATATCTTATCTCAAAGTATGTGACCTGATTGATATGACTAGTTTCTTTATTGGTGATGTCACTTAGGTAATTTTCTTGTACTTGCTCGTTAGATTGATTTAAACAAATTCATTTATTCCTTTGTGACTTAATAAGTAAGGGGATGAAGAGCATGTTGAAATAACTTAAGGTATTTTTTCATCAGTAGTTCAGTGGATTTTGTGTTGGAAATGATCATAAAGTTAGCAGCTTACAGCAACTCCAATTTATTATCTCATAGATCAGTGTGATATGTTTTGTTAGGCTTATTTTAGGTATCACAAGACAAAAGTTAAGGTGTCAGTAAGACTGCCCCTTTCTGGATGTTCTGTAGAAAAATACATTCCCAAACTTATTCAAGTTGTTGTGATAGATTGGATATGTGAGATCTCATGTTTCACTTGCTTTTGGGATGGCATATGGTGCTTTAGTCTGCTGAGCTATCTTGCTGCCCACTACCCTTTTTTTTTTTTTTTGAGATGGTATCTCAATATGTTCCCCAGGCTAGTCTCAAATTCCTGGATTGTTTCTGCTTTAATGGGCTTTGATCCATTTAGATTTTATTTATTTATTTATTTTTGTATTTTTTTTAGGGAAGGGTCTACAGGGTGTTCAGGGTCTCAGTACTAGATCGGACTAATAGTGATCCGCCTGTTTACAGCCTCCCAAGAGCTGGGATTACAGGTGTGGGCCATCATGCCCAGTCTCAGTTGCTCTCTCAGTGTGCCCTGGGGGTGAGTTCGGCAGAGCAGGCGCAGGGATTGAGCCCCCGGCCTCTGTGCCTGCTTGCATGGATTTGATTTTAGTACCATTTGTTAAAGAAGATCTTTTCCCCTAGCATATGTTTTTAGCCCCTTTGTCAAAGATCAGATGGTTGAATGTCTGGTTATTTTTGCATCCTCTTTCTGTTGTTTGCTGGTGGTGCTTTGTTTTTGTTTTATTTATTTATTTATTTATTTTTAAATATAAAAATATTTATTGTAATTATCAAAGGTGAAAGATGCATAGAACTATGGAGCAGGAAAAAGAGCTTATGAATAAGTTTGTGAAAATATTGTGAATAGACTTTTTAAAATCTTTTATGAGTATATATTCACATCATAAGAAGTTTACTTTCATATTTGGGATGTTTTTGTTTTACACAGGGTCTCACTATGTGGTTTAGGCTGGCCTTGAACTCACTGTGTAACCAAGGCTAACCTGAAACTCATGGTGATCTTCATGCCTCAGCCTCCAGAGTGGTGGGATTGCAGGCATGTACCACTACATCTGTGGTAGCATCCTCTGTTCTTTTCCATTGATATACCTGTCTTTTTTAAAAGTTTCTTTTTATTTTAAAGAAAGTAAAAAATAATAAAAAGAATTAGAAACAATACAGAGTTTCAAAATATGTGTCTGTTTTTATGCTATGGAGGTTCCATGCTATTTATGTCACTGTAGCTTTGTAACATAACTTGAAAGTCTGGGGTTATACTGCCTCCTGCTTTGCCCTTATTACTTTTGTCTTTTGGATGTCTGGTTCCATACAAATGTAAGAATTGTTTTTTCTGGTTCTGTGAACAAAATTGTTGGCATTTTGATGGTGATAACATTGAATCTGTGTATCAGTAGTGTGATCATTTTCACCGTATTGATTCTATCAATTGAGGAACGGGATAGACATTATTTCCATTTTTTGCTACTCTCATCCATCTTTTTTTTAAAACTGAACTGTAGTTTTTGTTTATAGAGGTTTTTTACTTCCTGGGTTGGGTCCCAGTGGTTTAATTTTTTTTGAAGGTATTATGGATTAGGTATTGTTTTCTTTGTTTTTTTCCTGACTATTTTATTTTGATTTTATATGCAGTGACCTTCCTGAACACTTAAGTTATTAGATTCAATAGTTTTTTTCTCCATATCCTTTTACATTTCTTGGGATTTTCTACTTAGATAACCGTTTTGTTTGCAAATACAGTCAGTTTTATTTTTTTCCTTTCCATCAGTATTCCTTTTAATTCTTGTTGTTGTTTGTTTGTTTTGGTACTGGGAATTGAACTCAGCACCTCATGCTTGCGAGGCAGGTACTATGCCACTGAACTAAATCCCTGGCCTACATTTTAATTTCTTGCTTCATTATGCTTATTAGTACTTGCTGTGTTTTACATTATTATATTAAGAATAGCAGACCATGGTTTTCCTAGTCTTCATAGGAAATCATTTATCTTTCACAATTCAGTTTGGTGTTTGCTGCTTAGGTTTCTTGAGAATTGCTCATTCTTAAATTGTAGAAATTCTCTTCTATTTCTAGTTTGCTGAGAAGTTTTTTTTTTGCGGAACCGGGGATTGAACTCAGGCCCCTGTGCATGCCAGAGAAGCACTTATTCCACTGAGCCATCTCCCCGGCCCCTGAAGTTTTTTTTTTTGTTTGTTTGTTTTCATATCACTTTTTTTTGTGGAGAGTTTTGAAAACTGAAAATTTTAATGAAGTAATATAGATGTACATGCAGTTGAGGATACTGAGAAAATCTTTATACTTTTCTCAGTTTCCCCCAGTGGTGATATTCTGTACTATAGTAATATTATTGCCAAATATTGACATTGATAAAATCTACTAAACCCAAATGTATTTCTTTATTTTATTTATATTTGTGTTTCTATATTCTGTGGTATAGTTTTATTACCTGTTATTGATTCATCTACCACCATAGTCAATATATAGTTCCATCACCACAGGTTTCTTTATCTTGCTCTTTGGTAATCATACCCTTCTCCTCCACCCTTTGCTGTGCCTGACATTTGGCCATCACTAATCTATCTTCCAAATATGTCATTTCTCCTCCTCCTCCTCCTCCTCCTCCTCCTCTCTCTTCTCCTCTTCTATTTCTATTTCTATTTTTTCTTTTTCTTTTTCTTTTTCTTTTTCTTTTTCTTTTTCTTTTTCTTCTGACAAAACCGGGGGTTGAACTCAGGCCCTTGTCATTGCCAGGGAAGCACTTATTCCACTGAGCCATCTTCCCAGCCCAAATATGTCATTTCGAATATGTTATACATTGTTTTATACAGGGTGTAACCTTTTAGATTTAGGTCCCCCCCTCCCCTCAGTTTGATCTTGAACTTGCAATGTTCCTCCTTCCTCAGCCTCCCAAGTGCCAGGATTACACAGGCATGTGCCACCATGCCTGCCTGGAATTACTATTTTTTTCACTTAGCATAATTTTCTGGAGAGGGCTGGTGAGATGGCTCAGTGGTCTAAAGCACCTACTTAGAACAAGCTAAGCTAAGCAAAGCGCAGGGACCGCGGTTCAATCCCCCAGCACCACA
>NW_004524929.1:657392-660696 GCF_000260255.1 Octodon degus
TTTGTTGAAAAAAAATAACATTTTTGGTCTACAAGCTTTGAAATACTACATGAATATAACATATGTATGTGATAGTACAAATCTGATGATGTCTGCCTATACTTATACAGAAATTGTGTACATAAACCCATGCAAATTTTCCTATGAAGAATTTTATTGTTATCATATGTATTTGTTTTCCTCTTTGGAATGTGAAAATAAATAGATAATGTGTTTTACCAAAAAAAAAAAAAAATAAAAAAATAAAAACAACCTCCTCAACATGGAAAAAAAAATAAAATAATGTTTGTAATAGTCTTAAATGACTTTTATTAGATTGAATAAGGTCTTCATACACCTATTTTCAGTGTTGTTTATCAGGAAACGATGTTAGATATTGTTAAAGGCCTTTTTTCCTCTATTGAGATGATCGTATGATTTTTTGCCTTTGTTAGTGTGATATAAATTTATTGTATTTATATATGTTGAACCATCGTTGCATCCCTGGGATGAAGCTTACTTGGTCAGGATGTATGAAAATTTTGATGCTTTATTACATTCTGTTTGCCAGTATCTTGTAGAATTTTTTTCCCATATATTCATTAAGAGGTTGGTCTGTAGTTCCCTTTCTTTGGATCTTTGTCTGGTGTTGGAATCAAGGTAAATGCTAGCTTTTAGGAATGACTTTCGAAGTAATCCTTTTCTTTCAGTTTCATTGAAGAGCTTGGAGAACGTTGATGTTAGATTTTCCCTGAAGTTCTTTTGTTTATCCTGGGGATTGAACTCAGGACCTTGAACATGCCAGGCAGGCACTTAAGCCACTGAGCTATCTCTCTAGCCTGAGGTTCTTATAGAATTGAGGTCAGTCCACCTGCGTCTGGGCTTTTCACTCCTAATTTTTTTTTATTTTTTTAATTACTGCTTTATGGTGTGCTGTGCTGGCCCCGCCCCCAGGCTGCGCTGAGAGGGCAATTTAGACTGGGTGTGGTAGCCAGGCCTGCAGTCCGTGCTTGGGAGGCTGAAAACAGGAGAATCACTAAGCAGTCAGATCTGAGTATTGAGACCCTGTATACCCTGTACTAATAACATTTTAAAAAATTACTGCTTTAATTTCATTTCCTGTTACTGGATTATTCACATTTCTAAATCTTGTGGGTTCAGTTTTAGTGACTCATGTATCTAGGAATGCATTTCTTCTGAATTCTCCAATTTAAATGCATATAGATTTGTTTGTAATCTTTTTCATTTCACATAGTTTCACATTTTTCATTTATAAATACAGTTACTTGGATCTTTTCTCCTTTATTGGTTAGCTTTGCTAATGATTTCTCTGTTTTGTTTTATTTTATTTTATTTTATTTATTTATTTATTTTTTATTTTTTTATTTTATGTGTGTGTGTGTGTGTGTGTGGCCAGCTCAGCCCACCAGGGGGCGGGGCTGGCTGGCATGTGGTGCTGGGGGACTGAACTGCGGTCCCTGTGCTTTGCCAAGCTTGTTCCAAGTAGGTGCTCTGTAGACCACTGAGCCATCTCACCAGCCTGGTATTGATTTTTTAAAAACCTCAATATTACTGATTTTACTCTGATCTTCATAATTTTTTTCCTTCCTTTTAGTAGCTTTTTTTTTTTTTTGAGGAACCAGCGATTGAACTCAGGCCCTTGTGCTTGCCAGAGAAGCGTGTATTCCACTGAGCCATCTCTCCGGTCCCTGTAGTAGCTTTTGGTTTGGATTATTTTTGTTTTTCCATGACCTTGAGGTGCATTGTTTCATTATTTAGGCTTGTTCTTTCATGATGTGGGCTCTCACAGCTGTAAACTTACACCTTATGACTACTTTCATTGTGTCCGATAAGTTCTGCTATGGTGTACGGTGTACTGGTGTTAGATCCCTAATTTCTTTCTACACTTTTTTTTTTTTTTTTTTGGTGGAGCCGGGGATTGAACTCAGGCCCTTGCACTTGCCAGGGAAGCGCTTATTCCACTGAGCCATTTCCCTGGCCCCTCTACACTTTTTATACATTTTGGAGAATAAGTTTTGTACTTTGTTTTCTGAGGCAGAGTCTTGCTGTGTTGCTCAGTGTCTCAGTTACTTTTCTCTTGTTGCTGGGACAAAGATACCTGACACCCAAAATTAAGGAAGGAAAGGTATATTTAATAAGCTCACAGCTTGTGGGGGTTTCAGTTCATGCTCAACTGGCTGCAAGGCAGACTTCAGCATGGTAGAGGCTGCAGAAGGCAGCAAAACAGCCAGAACAGAAGGGAAGAGTAGCAGCAATAATGGCAACAGAGAGCAAGTCTGTCTCCCTTGTGTCCCAATGAGGTTATCTGCCCCAGGCCACGTGTAGCACTCGCACGTTTAATCCCAGTAGCATTTACAGGCATAATCCCAGCACTAGATCATGAATTAATCACAAAGTCTAGAAGTCTGCCCCGTAACTGCATGAGGTTTTTGGGGGGACACCTAGACACAAACGATAACACTCAGCTTGACTTGAAATTCCTGGGCCCAAGCATTTCTCCTTTCTTTGCCTCCCAATTAGCTGGGGTTAAATGTGTGTCACTGTACCTAGCAGGGTTTTTTTTTTTTTTTGGTTAAGGTTATTATCCAATGTGAACTAATTTATTTTTAAAATTAATTTTATTGAGAAATAGCAATGAGACAGTTTCAAAACAGGTTAGTAAGACAGCTGCAATAATTAATACAGTACATATTGTCTTCATAGTTGAACTAATTTATTTTGAGATAGGGTCTTGCTATATATTCCAGGCTCGTCTTGGACTGTCTTTGTAGCCTAGGATGGCTTGAAACTCACAATCAGCCTCAGCTTCCTGAATGCTGGGACTAAAAGTTTGTGCTACCATGCCTTGCTTATTTCTTTTGGTTCTATTGTAAGTGGGATCATTTTTAAACTTAATTTTTATATAAATTGTTACAAGTATATAGATTTACAATTGAATTTTTGGTATTGCTCTTGTATCCTTCAACCTCTTAAATTTCCTTTATCAATTCTAGTAGGTGTTTTATTTTTTTGTGGTGGCTTTCTTAGGATCTCCTATGCGTAGAAGATACTGTCATGTCTCAGTACTCAATAGGGTAGTAATATCTTTTACATCAACCTTTTCTTTCTTTCTTTTTTTTGTCTTCTTGAGATGGGGTCTCACTATGCAATTCAGGCTGGCCTTAAGCTCACTTTGTAGCCCAGGATGACCTTGAACTTGAAAGCATCCTCCTGCCTCTTATCTCCCAAGTGCTGGAATTACATGCATCAAGATGCCCTATCTTTTCTTCTTCTCTCCTCTCTCCTCTCCTCTCCTCTCCTCTCC
>NW_004524929.1:660796-662757 GCF_000260255.1 Octodon degus
AGCTGGCCACACACACACAAAATAAATAAATAAACAAACAAATAAATAAAATTAAAAAAAAATTAAAAATAAAAAATAAAAAAAATAATTTTCTGGAGATTCATGTAAATTTTTGCATGTGTCAATAATTCTGTGCCTTTTATTGCATAGTAATATTTCATATCATGCCTTTGCCAGCTTATATATTCGTCTACTGAAGTAAAAATTCCAGATTTTGGTTGTTGGGGAGTTAAAGCTAACTGTAAACATTTATTTACATTGTTTTTGAAACAGTGTTTTTATTTCTTTGGGAGAAAGACCCAGGAGTATATAGGGTCATATGATAGTACTCCTTTTTTTTCTCACTGTGCAAGACTGAATTCAGGGTGTTGACACTGAGCTACATCCTCAAGCAATTTTTAATATTTTTATTTTGTTACAGGGTATTGCTAAGTTGGCCAGGCTGGGTATGAATTTCTGATCCTTTTGCCCGAGTCTCCCACAGTGCTGAGGTTATAGGTGTAAACTACAGTTATTGGTTTGTGTCTGTCTGTCTTTCTTTCACCGTGAATTCAACTTAGGACCTTGTGGTTGCCATTAAGGTGCTTGTGCTGTTAAGCTATATCCCCAGCCCCATGTTTTTTTTTCTTTTTTTATTGTTTTTCTTTTTTTCAATTTTATTTTCAGGAGTAAAAACAAAGACAAAAGCAGATGGAAATTATTAGTACAATCATCTCAGTCATTCTGTATATATACTTGCATATTTTTCCCCTCCTTTTTTTCCTCTTTTCTCCTTTCTCTCATCTCCATTGTTTAATCCTTTAGTTTCATTTCTTTCTGTTTTGCTATATCTATTATACCTTTCAGGTTTTATTTATTCTTTTAGGTTATTACACTATGATAGCTATACATGTAGATCTGATTTATTTCACTTAATGAGTATAGCCTGTAGTTGCATCCACTTACCTATGAATGATTAGAATTTGTCTTTATAGCATGTTTATGTTTCTTAAAGGAAACTGCTGAATTGTTTTCCAGAGTGGCTGTACTTTTTTATATTCTCACAGCAATGTATGAGTGATCCAGTTTCTATATCCTTGCCAACATTTAGTGTTAACACTACTCAAAAAATTATTTTAGCCATTCTGATATTTAGCAATGTCTCGTTGTGTTTTACCCCTGTACTTTTTTTTTGTTGTTGTTGTATTTAGTACAGGGTCTCACTATGTAGATTAGACTCTTAGTGATTCGCCTGTGTTCAGCCTCCCAAGAACTGGGATTAAAGTCATGCGCCACTGTGCCCAGTCTCTGTACTGGGTTTTTGAACTGAACACAGGGCTTTCACATCAAGGTACATACCTAGTTCTTTTTCTCTTTTATTTTTTGAGACAGGGTCTCACTGTGCATTTTTTTTTGGTGGAACCAGGGATTGAACTCAGGCTCTTGCACTTGCCAGGGAAGCACTTATTCCACTGAACCATCTCCCTGACCCCTTCACTGTGCAGTTTAAGCTGACCTTGAACTCACTTTGTTCAGCCCAGGCTGGCCTCAGACTCACGGTGATCCCTCTGCCTCAGGGATTGCAGGCTTTTACCACCACTCCTGGCTTAATATTCCTAGTTCTTTTAAAAAAGTCCTGTTAAATTGCTGAATTTTGAACTCAGGATCCTCCTGCATCAGCCTCCTTCCTGAGTAGCTCTGATCATGCAGGCATATTTTCTGATTTATGTGTTTTCCTCCGAGTCAAATACCATCTCATTGTACTTACGGTTTTCATTTTCGTTGTACTTACAGTTTTCATTTGCCTGATAGTTAATGATGTTGAGCATTGTTTCATATACTTATTGATTAGTTTCTGTATATATTCTTTTTTTTTTTTTTTTTGCGGACCTGGGGATTGAACTCAGGCCCTTGTGCTTGCCAGAGAAGCGCTTATTCTACTGAGCCATCTCCCTAGCCACAAAATTCTACATTTGAGTCTG
>NW_004524929.1:662857-668416 GCF_000260255.1 Octodon degus
TTTTTTTTTTTTTTTTTTGCAGAACAGGGGATTGAACTCAGGTCCTTGTGCCTGCCAGGCAAGCGCTTATTCTACTGAGCCATCTCCCTGGCCTCTGTTTATATTGTTTGGAGAAATGTCTGTTCAGAGTCTTCAGTCACTTTTTAAATACTTCAAACTCACAATCTTGCGCTTGTCAGGCAGGCATTGTGCTGCTGAGCTATAGCCATAGCCAATACTTCTCTTTTATTGTTGGTTTGAAATAATTCCTTTTTTTGTTTGTTTGTTTTTGGTGTCAGGAATTGAACTCAGAACCTTTTACTTGCCAGGCAAGCTCTGTGCTGTTGCACTATATCCCCAGTTCTATAATAATTCTTCATGTATTCTGGACTTTGCTTTGTTAAAACACACATCACATAAAATCCACCATTATAACCAATTTTAAGGAATATTTATTATTTTTTTGGTAGTGGGGATCAAACTTGGTACCTTGTGCTTGCCAGGCAGGCACTTATGTCTCTGAGCCATATTTCTGGCTTTCATAACCAATTTTAAGAGACTAATTGTGTAACATTAAGTTTAATTGCTGTGTACGCTTGCTATCATCCATGTCCTAAACATTTTTTTCCCAGTAACACATACTTGTGATAAATGTTCACCTTTTCCTTTAAAGCAAAGTTACATCTTTTGTCATATTCAAATTGCTAAAGTCACACACACACAAATTTTTAAACCCACTCTGTAGCCCAGGTTAGCCTTGACATTTTGGCAATCCTCCAGTTTCCGCTTCTGTAGTGTTGGGATTACAGGTATGTAGCACCATGCCTGGCTCTTTGAGGGATTTTTGACAATTGTATAATAACCTGGATCTGTCTCTGTGGTATCATACTTGATAGTTTTGCATTTACACTTTGGGACAGAAGGGTATATCACTCTTATAGTAGAAAATTCCCCCCAGCCAGTCTGTTAATTGCCCAGGTAACCTCCAATTTACTTCTGTTCCTGTTACATCTGTTTCCTAGAAAGGGCTCTGTCTCTTAGAAAGGCCACTGTGATGCAGTTGATCACTATATTGTAAGAGCCAACCAAAGACAGCCAATTGCTTCGACTCTGTACTTCTGCTTTGCAATCAACCCCAGAGTAGACTCCCTACTTGAGTGTTTTGGACCTGACATTTTGAGGGACAGTTGATTTCCTCTCAGTGCCCATCAAATTAAATAAGTCTTCCTCTGAATCCTGTTGTGTTTCTGCTTACCTTTACACTCTGATACACCATGGCTCTTGATAGTAACTGAGATGGCAACTAAACTAGGCATGTATCGTATACTGTGTGAACATGCTAATCTCCATGGATGGTTCATGTCTTGGATTTGAAGGAGATTGCTTAAGATTACATCATACTGGGGCTGGGGAGATGGCTCAGTAGAATAAGTGCTTGCTTGGCAAGCACAGGGTCTTGAGTTCAGTCCCCAGTTCTGCAAAAAAAAGGATTTCATCATATTGCTGGAAGTGATGGTGTGCACCTGTAATCCCAGTGCTCTGCAGGCCTAAAGCAGGAGGATCACTGGGAATTCCAGGCCAGCCTAAGCTACATGGTGAATTCAAGGACAGCCTGAATTACATAGTGAGACTTTATCTGAAAAAAAATCAAGTTAAGTGACATTCAGTTTAAAATTCATGAATTATTTCTGGAATTTCTCATTTAATATTTTCTGACTGTAATTGCCTTGTCTTGAGTAACTGAAACTACAGAAAGTGAAAACTTAGATAAGTGTGGATTACTATATTTTAGAAACCTTATATAAGTATATAGTACAATATTTATCCTTTTGTATCTGTCTTATTTGGCATAATGTGTTCAAGATTTTAACCATGTTGTAGAATGTATCAAAGTGTCCTTTTTAAGGCTGAATAGCATTCCCTTTTATATGTGTTATATTTTGTTTATTCTTTCATCAGTGGACATTGAGGTCCGATACATGATTTAGAAATATTTTCCCCTATTGGCTAGGTTACCCTTAGTTGAAATTTATCCTCAGTTGCTGCAGTCTAAAGTGTGTGTGTGTGTGTGTGTGTGTGTGTGTGTGTATTTTTCCTTTTATTTGCTTGTGGTTTTGGTGTCAGAACTAAAATGAATCACTAGTTCAAATCTCTTTGAATTTCACAGGAAGTGTTTGTGTGTGTTTTATTATGGAGGATTAAACCCAGGACCTCATGTATGCTAATGACATATTGTACCACTGAGCTACACTTGCAGCCCCCATATGAATCGTAGGAATGAGGTTGTCGGTTTCTACTAAACATTCTGCTGGGATTTTTATAGGGATTCTCATTGATCTACAGATTAGTTTGTGAAGTATTAGCATCAGAGTATGGTAATATTCCAAAGATTGGGTCTTTAATTTCTTTTATAGTCATATGTTTCTTTCAATCCATGTGCTATACAGAACTTGCCAAAAAATGTACACATACTTCAGGAGTAGAAAAACTTGTTCCTTTCACTGTGCAGAAACTTTTAAATTTGATATGATTCCATTCATTGATTTTTTTTATTTTTTGTATTTCATGTGCAACCGGATTCTGTTCAGAAAGTCTTTGCCTATGCATGTGACTTCAACAGTTTAACCCCTTTTTTCATAATTTTATTGATAAACAGATAACAATGAGACAGTTTCAAATCAAATCGGTAGGATAGTTTCAATAACTAACACACTGCATATATTCTTCTTAGTGGTTAATTGCTGTAAAGATGTGGACTTGAGATCCTATTTACAAACACCATTAGAACAAATAGTTTAACCCATTTTATATTCTATCAGGTTTAGTTTTTCTAAACTAAAACATTTGGTTCTTTGATCCATTTTGACTTTGTTTTAGTACATGGTGGGAGATCGGGGTCTAGATTTAGTCTTCTGTGTGTGGATAGCCAGTTTTTCCAACAGCATTTATTAGAGAGGCTATTTTTTCTCCAGTATATGATTTATTTTGTTTTGTTTCTTTTTTCTTTCTTTCTGTTTTTTTTTGAGACAAGGTATTGCTATGCAGTGCAGGCTGGGTTTGAATTCACTATGTAGCCCAGGCTTGAATTCATGGAGCTCCTTGAGCCTCAGCCTCCAGAGTGCTTGCATTACAGACATGTACCACCATGCCCAGCTTCCAGTGTTATGTTTTTGGCCCCTTTCTCCGAAGATCAAAGAGTTGAATGTGCTAGGGGTTGGTTCTCTATCCTGTATTCTTTTCCATTGATCCTCATGTCTGTTTCTGTGCCAGTTTCATGCTTATTTTATTTTTGTATTTTAGGGAAGAGTCTACAGGGTGTTCAGGGTCTTACTACTAGATTGGACTCATAATGATCCGCCTGTTTATAGGCTACCAAGAGCTGGGACTACAGGTGTGTGCCACCACGCCCAGTCTCAATTGCCGCTTCACTGTGTCCAGGGTGGTGGGGCCAGCACGGCAGGCCTGGGGATCAAATCCCCGGCCCCTGGGCCTGCTTGCAGGCCCTTTAATTTGCTGAGCTATTTGGCCGGCCCTTATCATGCTATTTAAATTTTTTCTTAATTTAGTGTTTGGCAAAGGGTCTCACTAGGCAGCTTGAACTTGTAGTGGTCTTCCTGTCTCAACCTCTCCAGTGCTGGGATTACAGGCGTGCGCCACCATGTCTGGTTTTCATGCTTTTTTTAAATGTATTTAGTACAGAGTCTCTCTACATAGCTTGTAGTGATCCTCCTGTTTTCAGCCTCCCAAGCACTGGGATTACAGGCTTGTGCTAACACGCCCAGTCTCAATCTCAGTCTCAGCATGCTGTGGGGGCGGGGCCGGCACACCAGGCTGGGTCTGCCTAAGTAGGTGCATTAATCCACTGAGCTATCTGGCCTGTCCTCATGCTATTTTTTAAATCACTATAAAATATCACTTTTAGTCACTGTAATTCTGATGCCTCTGCCTTTGTTTCTGTTACATGGGATTGCTTTTGCTATTGTAGATCTCTTCTGGTTTCATATGAATTTCAGGATTGTTTTCTCTAGTTCTATGAAGATTTTGTTTTCCAGAACCTGGGATTGAACTCAGGCCCTTGAGCTTGGCAGGCAACAATTATTCTGCGGAACTATTTACCTGGCCCTCTTGTTGGTATTTTGATTGGAATTGTTAGCTTTGGAAGCATGGCCATTTTTACTGTATTGGTTTTGCGTAACCAGGAATAGAGGACATCTTTCCATTTTCTGATGTTCTATTACATTGTCTTTTTGTTCTTTTTCTTTTAATGTATTTTGTGCAGGGTCTACAAGGTCTCATTAAGCAGCTTCAAATCCTAGTGACCCTCCTGTTTTCAGCCTCCCAAGCTCTGTGATTATAGGTGTGCACCACCATGCCCAGTCTCAGTTGCCATCTCAGAGCACCTTGGGTGCAGGGCCAGAAGGGCATACCAGAGATAGAACCCTCATCTGTCTAAGCAGGTGCTTTAATCCACAGAGCTATCTGGCTAGCTATTACATTGCATTTATTTATTTTTTCCTGTATTTAGAACAGGGTCTATAGGGTCTACAGGGTCTCACTACTAGGTTGGACTTCTAGTCATTCTCCTGTTTTCAGCCTCATGAGCGCTGGGATTACAGGTGTTGCCCACCACACCCAGACTCAGTTGCTCTGTCAGTGTGCCCCAGGGGCAGGGCTGGCAAGGCAGGCCTGGGGATCAAACTGAACCGCTGTGCTCTGCCTAAGCAGGCTCTTTAGCCCACTAAACTTACTGGCCGGCCCTGTATTGCCTTTTTGAAAGTACTCTGATTTTTGTTGCAGAGGTCTTTCACTTCCTACACATGTCCTAAATATTTAATTATTCTTAGTGTTATTAAGGATGGTATTTTCATAATTTCTTCATGGGTTCCTTATTAATGCACAGGAACAATATTGATTTTTTTTGGTATTTTTTAGGGAAGAGTCTACAGGGTGTTCAGGGTCTCACTGCTAGATTGGACTCCTAGTGATCCACCGGTTTACAGCCTCCCAAGAAGCTGGGATTACAGGCATGCCACCACGCCCAGTCTCAATTGTCATCTCAGCTGGCCCCAGGGGTGGGCCAGCGTGCCAAAGTCATGGAATATTGACTTTTTTCTGTTGAATTTATATACTTCCTCATTACTTAATTTGGCTATTCTAAGAATCTTGGAGGTTTTGGATTTTTTTGTTTAAAGGATCATATAATTTGGAAATAATAATTTGTCTACTTTCTTTCCTATACACATCCAGTTGATTCTTTATCTTACCTAATTACTGTTGCTAATGTTTTGAGTATTATGTGGAATATTGATGGTGGACATCCTTGTCTCGTTCCTGATTTTATTTTATTTTATTTTTTGGTACTAGGGATCAGACCCAGGACTTGGTGCTTGCTAGGTAGGCACTTACACCAGTGAGCTGTCTCTCTGGCTCTGTTCCTGACTTCAAAGGAAAAACTTTCAGTTCTTCCCCATTTAAAAAATGTTTGTACAAATGGTGCTGGAAAAACTGGCTCTCTACATGCCGAAAACTCAAACTTGACCCAGGTCTATCACCATGTACTAAACTAAAGTCAAAATGGAT
>NW_004524929.1:674252-687690 GCF_000260255.1 Octodon degus
TTCTCTCTCTCTCCCTCCCTCCCTCCTTCCCTCCTCCCCTTCTCCTCTCTCCCCCCTTGGCCTTGATGTTTTGGCAGTCCTCCAGTTTCAGCTTCCTTAGTGTTGGGGTTACAGGTATGTACCACCATGCCTGGTTCTTTGAGGGCTTTCTTTTTTGTTGTTATTGTTTGTTTGTTTTTGTGGTACTAGGGATCAAACTTGGGACCTTGTGCATGCCAGGCAGGTGCTTTAGCCACAGAGCTATATCCAGAGCCCTTCTTTCAAGAATTTTTTTTTCAGAACTGGGAATTGAACTCAGGCCCTTACGCTTGCCAGGGAAGCACTTATTCAACTGAGCCATCTCCCCAGCCCAAGAATTTTTGACAAATGTATAATAACCTAGATCTATCTCTGTAGTATCATACTTGATAGTTTTGCTGCCTTGAAGATCCTTTTTGCTCTTATTTATTTCTTTTTCCTCCCCAGGTTCCCACAAGCACTTATTTTTTTTTCCTGTCTGCATAGTTTTCCTTTTTGCCAAATGTCATGAAATTGGAAGCATGAGTATGCATCCTTTCAGGATTGGCTTCTTTTTTTTCCCTTTTCTTTGTATTTATTGCAGGGTCTACAGGGTCTCACTACACAGATTAGACTTGTAGTGATTCTCCTGTTTTCAGTTTCCTAAGTTCTGGGATTTCAGGCCTGTGCCACCACACCCAGTCTCAATTCTTGTCTAAGCGCACCCCGGAGTGGGGCTGGCACAGCAGGCTGGGGATTGAACCCCAGCCCCTGAGTCTGCCTAAGCAGGTGCTTTACTCCATTGAACTATCTGGCTAGCCCTAGGATTGGCTTTTATTTGGTAATGCGCATTTAATTTTCATCCAGGTTTTTATGACCTGATACAATTTATTTCTAGTTTTGAAATATTCCTGTGCCTTAATGGACCACAGTTTATTTATTAACCTTCTGAAGGATATTTAGCTGCTCCCAAGTTTGACTGTTAGACTAAACCTGTTTATAAAGATGTTTGCAGAAATAAGATGTTCATGTAAAATGAAGATGTCTATATGAACATTTATGTGTTTCTAGTTCCTTCTGCTAAGCACCAGGAGCTTGTTTGCTGCATCATAGGATAAGAATGTCTTCAGTTTCTAAGAAAGTCATGCTTGTATGTATTGATAATCCCAGCACTCGAGGAGGCAGGAGGATCACAAGTTCAAGGCCAGCCTGGACTATATAGTTAGACCTAGTTTGGAAAAGAATCAAAAGACAAAGAAAAAAAAAATTGCTAAATTCTTCTAAAGGTGGATATAATATTTTGTATTTTCACTATTAATAAATGAAATTTCCTGTTGCTTTACATCCTCAGCAGCATTTGCTGTTGTCAGTGTTTTAGATTTTAATAGTATGTAGAACTATCTCATTGATGTTTTAATTTACAGTTCTCTAATAATATATTTTGGAGTAGCTTTTCATCTGATTATTTGCATATAAACTTATTTCATGAGGTGTCTGTTCAAATGGTTTTTGTCCCTTTTTAAATTAGGTTGTTATATTATTGTTGCATTTCAAGAATTTGTACATATTTAGCAATTGTCCCTTTATTGTAGATGTAATTGGAAAGATTCTCTTCAAGTCTATGGCTTGTATTTTCTTTTGAAATTTTGCAGTATTTTTTTCAGGACTTTTCATCAATATTTATAAGTGCTGTTGTTCTGGAATGTTCTCATTTTGTATTGTCTTAGCTTTTTTCAGTATCAGGATATAAAACAAATTGAGAAGTATGCTGGGTATTTTAATGAGTAATGGCCAATTAATAAGTATTAGCATACCATATTTACCGTATTTCATAGCTTGAAAATGGGTGTGTGGAATTACAGGTATTGGAGTTGTATTTGATAATACATCGAAGAGATATGTAATATTATTTATTTCTTTTTTAGATAAAATCATTGGTTCTGGAAATAGCTCCGATATGATGGAAAACAGCAAGGAAGAAGTAAGAATACTTTGCAGTATTTTTTTTGGGGGGGATGCTAGGGATTGGACCTAGGACCTTATACATACTAGGCAAGTTTTCCACCACTAAGCTACATTACCAGCCCAACTTTGAAATAGTTTAAATGCATTTGTTACCAATAGCCTGCTAGAATATTGCCATTGTATTGCTGCAAGTTGATGCATGTTGTCTTCAAGTCTATCTTCTTTATATTGCCAGCTACTCAGTTTAAGAAGGCATTCAGGGGCTGGGGAGATGGCTCAGTAGAATAAGTGCTTCCATGGCAAGCTCAAGGGCTTGAGTTCAATCCCCAGTTCTGCCAAAACAAAAAAGAAGGGATTCTTTTTTTTTTTTTTTAAAGCTCTGGCAAATTTTGTTAATCAACAGTTCTACTTGGTTTATTTTTCACCGGTCTGTTTTGGCATGTTTCTAATGATATCAGAATCACCTGGCAGTGTACATACTCTGTAGTATTTTCCCCATGCTGTGCCCAGTTCGATGTTATTGCCCCTGTAGTGGTGGACACCAGTTTTGGTCAACATGGCATAGTACTCTATGTAAGATTTCCTCAAGGCTGGGCAGTTGTTGACAAGGATGACCAATTTCACTTTGCCCTGTCTGAACATCTTCAGCTTCTTGTTGTACCCCAGCATGTACCTTCCACTTTTCATAACAAGTTGGAGCCTAGAGTTGATGGACTCCAGAGAATTTTTTGTCTTCTTTGTGGCCACCATCTTCCTGCCTTAGGTGGGGATGGCCCTCAATCAGGAGCAGCTGGCATTCATTATTTTTGTTATTGTGCTTTACTTCAGCAGTTTACTTGAAGCCAGAAAGTTGAAGACTTGCTAGCAGATAGGAATTTAATCATCATTATGGTGTGCCACTGATGTTTAAGGTAGATGTCATGGGCATTGTTCCATGAGTCTGACATTTTTCAAAACTTGGTATACAGAGGGTTTCCAAAGCTGGACATTGTGGCACATGCCTGTTAATCCTAATATTTTGGGAGGCTGAGGTAGGATTGCAAATTTGAGGTTAGCCTGGATAAATTTTATTTGCAGAAAATAAAAGTAAAGGAGCTGAGGGTGTAGCTCAGTGTGAAGGCTCTGTGTTCAATTCCCAAATATTACATCCCCCCAAAGAAACATTGCTATTGCAACCCAGCACTGGTGTTTTGGAATTGACGCATAATATAGAGTGGAATCCATTTTAACATTGATTATACTGGCAAAATGAGGGTAAATTTAGTATCTGAAAGCAAGTTGTAGAAGTTACTTTATACCATATAGTAGTGTAGAGAAGAATGATAACATATTTTTAGATCCTTAAAATTACTTACCTGTGTTGGTAGCTGATTTCTTTTGCACCTTTCTTTTGGTTTTCTTGAATGCAGCAAGGGTCATGGTATAACAATGCATCCCTTCTCACCCACCAAGCATGCAACAACAATGATTTAAAAAGACAGACAGACAGACAGACAGACAGACAGACAGAGAGATCAAGATCGAGGAAGCGAGGAAGGGAGGTCGGTCTGGGTATACTTAGCCAACATGCATGAGTCCCTTGGTTTGATCCGTAGCACTACAGAAAATAAAACAGAACTGAAATTGGATCTGGGGTGTAGCTCAGTGGAAGAGCACATGCTAGAGGCAGTGGATTCAATCTCTAACACTAAGAAAAAAAGAAAATAATAAAAAAGCAGAACTAATCTTAAGTTAAGGAAACCTAACAGCAAACCTAAGAATTAGTTTTTTTAAATGGTGCTAGGATTGAACTCCAGGTTTTGCACCATGTTTGTTTTGATGTAATAGGAATTAAATTCAGGACCTTCCCACTTGGCTACATCCCTAACCCTTTTAAAATATTTTTTTATTTTGAATCGGTATCTTGCTAAATTACTGACCTCTGCTTGAACTTTCACTCCTCTTTTTCTCAACCTACTAGAGTGCTGGTATTAAGAGTCATGCTGGCTGGGCTTAATGGCAAATGCTTATAATCTCAGCATTCTGGAGGCTGAGGCAGGAGGATTACTGTGAGTTCAAGGCCAGCCAGAACTACATAGTGAAACCCTGTCTCAAAAAGGCCCCCCCCCAAAAAAAAAAGAAAAGAAAAAGAAAAAAGAAAAGTCATGCCCTACCATGCCCAACTATGCAGTTTTTTTTCAAGATAATTAAACTTCAGTCCCAGATGGAAAGTTACAGTAGCAACAAAGTCAAGTCACAGATGAAAACTTGAATCTGTATAGTAGTATCTCTATAAGTGCACTTTTAAATTTTAAGATAGTTTTAAGAAATTATTGAGAGTATAGCAATGCTTTCTACTATTTTTTCTCATAAAACTATTAAACTTACAAAAAATTACTTTAATGATGACAAATTGTTAAAATACATAGTTAATAAGGAGCTAGTATAGATTGATAAAAATTAGTTTACTTACAGAGTTAGTATGTATTTTTGAAGTTCCTCTTAGAGAAACATTTGAGGCATATCACTATATCAAAAGTCTTATAGGAAAAAAGTTAAATTGTAGGGATGTTGCTTTGAGAGTTTTACTCACCTGTGTAATTTTTTTTTCCTTCATATTTAGGGGACTAGCTCTTCAGAAAAATCTAAATCATCAGGAGCATCAAGATCAAAAAGGTTGGTTGATTTTTTTTTTTATCTTTTCTTTTTCTTTTTTGCTGGCCAGGTGGGCGGATCTGGTAAGGCATGGGGAGCCATGCATCTAACTGTAGTCCTCTGCCCCCCGACTGGATTTACCCCGGGAAGTATGTTTAAACCTCTGAGCTAACCTACAAGCTCCCAGTTGGTTGACGTTGAAGGATAAAAAAAACATAACTTTTTGATTATTTTTTTTCTTACTATATTTTGAGCTTTAAGCACTGTTTTGTTTTGTTTTTTTTTCCTTTTTCTTTGTTGAGACAGGGTCTCATTATGTAGTTCAGGTTGGCCTGAATTCACTATATAGCCCAGGCTGGCTTTGATCACCTGTCTCATCTCCTAAGTGTTGAGATTATACGCATGTGCCACCACACCCAATCCAAGCACCACTGTTCTAAATAAACTATTTATACCAACATAGAAATGAATAGTATAGTGTAATAGATGTCCTTGTGTCACCAGTTTCAATAATGATTTATTCCAACTTCGTTTTTTAAAAATTAATTTTATTGAGAAAGAAATAGCAATGAGATAATTTCAAAACAGGTTAGTAGGACAGTTAAAATAATAAATTGCATATTGTCTTTGTAGTAGTTATTCATAATAGAAGATGCAGACATGATATCTTGTCTAAACACTATTAGTGCAAATCTTCTCATTGAACTAAGAGAAAGTAGCTGTATATCTATATATCACTACAAAATGGTTCTTTTTTTTTGTTTGTTTTTTGAGGAGTCGGGGATTGAACTCAGGCCCTTGCGCTTGCCAGGGAAGCTCTTATTCCACTGAGCCATCTCTCCGGTCCTGCCTGGTCCTTCCATTTATATCCCCTTGTCTTGTTTAGTTTGGTCAGAGATGGGTATTCCATTGCCATTTAAATATTGTAGGTGCATGAATTCAGCAAAATAATCCAATATGGTCCAGTAGTCCCTAATAGTAGCGGGTTATCCATAGGACTGGCAATGTCAGAAATTGTTGACTTGAGCCTTTTACAGCTCAGCATATTAATATGGCTTTACTTTTTATACCTCGTTTTTATACTTTTCTGCTGGATGGTTAAGGCCAAGATGAAGCAAGACCTATATAACAAGAAATGTAACTTTTGTGTCTGACAAGGTCAGTCAAATCCCCTCAGGATTTATCCTGAAACCGTGTACAGCAGTTTGTAGATCTTTTGTTAGTGTCAGCCATGTGGATGAGTCACGGCCATTGCTTGACCAATGTGCTCTCTGTGAAAGCCTGAGAGAATGTTTTCTCTCCATGTGACTCTCCTTAGGCACACCCTACATTGTCAGTCACTTTCCTTGTGGCCCCATAATCTCCTTAAGCAGAAAACTGGGGACACCACTGAGTTAAAGGATGTTACAGTACAGGTTCTCTTATGTCCTGAGTCCTCACTGACCTTGAAGGGCTAGGGCCAAAATGTTGGCTATCCTTGTAGCCCTTTTTCTCTAATTTTTTGGTCTGCAAACTTAAGTTGTTACCCCTCCAGAAGAGAGGAAATTTTAGAGGATTTATATTTCAATGGTCTTGCAATGCATAGTTCATTTATTTAGATACTATATGTGCTTAGGAAAAGAGAAAAGGAGAAATATTGAATGTCTCAGATAACATGAGTTTTTGAAGGTTCTAAGAAATTATTTGGGATGAGAAGTAGATGGTCAGAATATTTTTAAGTTACATGTAGCTCCATGACTAGTCGAAAATATTTTTTATTGTAGATTATCAAATTATATGTAAGAAGTGAAACTGTTTTCAAGTATACTTAATGCCCAATATGCTGTAGCATATAGTTTTTACTAGAAGTTTGCAACCTAGTGTTTTGGACACTTGTTCTTAAGCAGTGACAGTGCCTCTTAATAAACACAACTTGCTTGTTATTATTAGTTTAATCTCTGGGATAGTGATTCTTTTTTTTGTGTGTATGTGTGTGTGTGTTACTGGAGATTGAACTCAGGATCTTACGCTTTCGAGACAAGCGTTTTTCTACTGAGCTGTCTCCCCAGCCCTGAGATAGTGATTCTTGGAAAAAAAAATCCTTTAAGATTCCCTTTGTACCTTTTTCACAATGCATATACTACCACAGATCTACTTTATCATAATCTTTAGTGATAGGAGATTTAAAGTTCCCTAAGTGAGTCTGATGCACATCCGTGCTTGAGAGGCACTGCCAGATCTACATACATGATTTATATTCTTGAAGTTTTTTTTTTTTTTTCAGAACTGGGTATTGAACTCAGGCTCTTGTGCTTGCCAGGGAAGCACTTATTCTACTGAACCATCTACCTGGCTCCCTTGAAGTGTTGTGGGTTTTTTTTTTTCAGAACTGGGGATTGAACTAAGGCCCTTGCATTTACCAGGCAAGCACTTATTCTATTGAGCCATCTCTTCGACCTCAAGTGTTTTTTTAATGGTCAGAAATATCATAATTTTGGTCTGGCTAAATAGCTCAGTGGATTAAAGCATCTGTAAGCAGGCATGGGGGCTGAGGGTTTGATCCTGAGACAACCTTGCCAGCCCCACCCCTGGGGCGTGCTGAGAGGGCAGTTGAGACTGGGCATGGTGGTGCAGACGTGTAATCACAGCTATTGGGAGGCTGTAAACAAGTGGATCACTACAAGTCTGATCTAGTAGTGAGACCCTGAACACCCTGTAGACCCTTCCATAAAATATAAAAAAATCATAATTTTAATCACTTAATTCTTTCTTAGGAAACCTTCAATCGTAACAAAGTATATAGAATCAGATGATGAAAAAGTTTTGGAAGAAACCGTAAATGAAGATACTTCTAATGAAAATTCAGAAAATGATATTACTATGCAGAGCTTGCCAAAAGGTAATGTATATTAATTTTTAATAGTAAAGTTGAAATGTATTTTAAAATATCATTACAAAATCTGAACTTGATAATTGTTAGCTATGTGCAAAGGACCAACATTGGCATTTTACTGATAATGGTCTGTAAATGTGTTAGTATGATAATGATAGATATGTTATTGAGGCTAAGCATTTCTAATGTTCAATTAGTTTGGAAAGGATAGAGTCCAGTATTATTTATTTCCATTAGTTTTTTTTTTTAAAGAAACTTTATAGCCTGGGCTACCAAGTGAGTTTAAGGCTAGCCTGAACTGCATAGTAAAACCCTATCTCAAAAAAAAAACAACAAAAAGTCACTTTACTCTGTAAATTACACATGAATGAGAAAGTAAGTTTATTTATTTATTTTTCATTAACTGAGAAAGTAAAATTTAATATGAGGTTTTGATTCAGTTAATGTGCTTGTTTTATGTAAATAATGATTTTCTGAATCTAAGAACATTGTACAGTCTAGTTTTACTGCATTCTTTTTTCTGTGGTGCTGAGGAGCAAACCTAGGGTCTCATGCATAATAAACAATTGCTTCCCCATCACTTTATTTTATTGCATTGTTAAATTCTCTAAGGCTAATAGCCACATTTCACTATTAAAGATAAGAGTTAGTGCATTTCTTTTTTTTGTGGTGGGGGTTAGGTGTATTTTTTGAACGTATCTTTTTAAAAGCCTTATCATATGTCTCTCCATTATTACAGTTCTGACTTTCAGATTTCATTAAGTAAATTGAGGAAAAAAGTTCAATAAAATTCTTGGAGTGTTTATAACTCAAATCTGATAGTGGTATGATTGATGAGAGAGTGATGAAAGGCTTTGTAATTTCATAGTATTTCAAAGAGTCAAAATTTTAGTTTAAAAAAATTTAGTTTTTTTGTGGGGGGAGTTATTAAATGATATAGTCTACTCTCAGCAGATTTTTTGAATTCATTCTTACAGCTTGATCTTTTACAATAGTGTGTATCAAATCCTGTTCCTTGTCTGTGTTTTTGTGACACATTTAAAAAGTTATGGATGATTTAAGAATATGATGAGTTGAAGGGATTGGACTTTAACAAAGATTAATTAAACATATGACAAGGAAAAGAAATGGGAAGAAATGTGATGGAGAATTGAAGCTGAGCATGGTGGCGCATGCCTATAATCCCAGCACCCTGGGAGGCTGAGGCAAGAGGATTGCCACAAGTTCTAGGCCAGCCTGAGCTACATAGTGAGTTCAAGGTCAGTCTGAACTACACAGCGAGACCCTGTCTTAAAAAAGAAGAAACAGATGGAGAATTGATGGGCCCACTATGTACTTTGCTTTGAAGATCATTTTTGAAAATGTATTGGTTTAGATGGTTAAGGGCAGGACAATTAACATGGGAATATGAATCCCAAAGTCAGTGACACACTTTAGTTTTTTTTTTTTTTTTTGGGTACGGGGAATTGTAAGGTACCTTGCCAGGCAGGTGCTTATGCTGCTGAGCTATCTCCTAGGCCCTACACTTTAGATTTTTATGTTCATAGTATTATGTCAGTGGGAGGGCATATGATACAACTAGAAATTCAAAATGGTACTATGGAAGAAAGTACATAATTTTACTAAATTAAGCTAAGCTTAATTCTTTCATCCTAAAACAAAAACATACTGTTTCATATCTTTAATCTTGGTGGCTATTGTTATAATACTATATTGAATATTATAAGTACCAGATTGTTGAGTAATTAACTCCTTTAATCCTCAGAACAATGTAGTAAGGCCTTTCATTTTTTCTACTTCAAAAGATGAAAAAAAACCAAACAAATTCAGAGCTCAAGGAATTGTTTCAGCTTTAAATTAAAAAAACTGTAAATTCAGGTCTGCCTTCATCTTAATGCAACTAGTGACTTATTTACATTTGCTACTTTCATTTAGAGAAGAATCTTAAAACATGTAGAGCTCAATGTTTTGGTTAATTTTAAGTATTGAGCTCTTTTCACATGTTTGGGAATTTCTGGCAGTATATACATGAGATGATTGTTGTAAATAACGATTTTGGAAGTTGGACATTACTTAAATTTACTACAGTCTGTAAAATCTAAACCTTTTGTACCCCCCTCCCTCTTTAGAGATACAGGAATTCATTTAACAACTACTTGATACATATCTATAATCCTGTTGGATAACATAGGCCCATGTGTCAGTGGGAGCCTGGCAATTACTGCTTTTACTTTAATTGTTGCCAGTAATAGCTCATTACTAAGTCTAGCAGTGTAGTATACTTTTATACCTGGATCTTTTTTTTTTTTTAAGAGCAGAATATATTTAGTGGGGGAAAGAAAGCTCCTGTCCTAGAGAGGGACGGAAGGGGGTCCCGAGCAGGTTGCCCCATTACCTGGATCTTTTAAAAAATGTAATCAAGAGAATGTAATGAAAATTTAAATTATTAACTTTCTCCTTAATCTACATTCATAGTTAAGAAAGGACATTCTAAAGTTTTTCAGTAGGCATCAACAAATGATCTCATTCTATCATTCATTGTTAGCACTTCAGCTTAGTGTCTCCAAGTAATCTTCTGTTTAAGACTCTAAGGACTTTGCAGAATGGCGAAGTTTTGGTATACTGTTTCACAAATTCTGTAGAATAGGTCTAGCACTAATGAATGAATTTCATTTACCCTTTTACCCACTTCCTCCCTGGTGCAAAAGAAGACCTTAAGTTTTAATTTTCTGAGTTTTCTGATTTAGTGTATGAGAAAAGATTGTCTTTTTTCCCCTTCTCTAGACCACTTATTTTATAATCTCTTTCTGTAACTTATTTTGAACATTCCTAATCATAACAGCTTTTTTAATAGGCACTATAAAAATTGAGAACAGAGCTGAGGCTTTCTATTTTATTCACACATTTCTGTTTTAATCAGTTCATAATATCTCACCCTCCTGTTTTTATGAACTATATCTGACAAATAATCTGATTGTTTACATCTGGCCCTTTTACTATGACCCTGTTTTATTTACTCTTGTGAGGTCCTTATACAATATTTAAATCTTGAAAGAAACAAACCAATGTTGGCTTTATCTGAACTGAAGTCTTGTACTTCACTTGCACATTTAATATGTGTAATGGTTTTTTAAATGAAATCATTCTAGGTACAGTGATTGTACAACCAGAGCCAGTGCTGAATGAAGACAAAGATGATTTTAAAGGGCCTGAATTTAGAAGCAGAAGTAAAATGAAAACTGAAAATCTCAAAAAACGCGGAGGTAAATACAAGTGAAAATTGAAACATGAGTTTAAATTGCTGTTTATGACCATATTAGAAAATCTGATGTGCTTACTAAAAATACCTCCACTTTTCTGCCCATTGTTTACAAAAAGCACTACTTAAAAATAACTTCTGTTTCTCTTTGAGCTCTGAAGCAGAAAAGGTTAAATACCACTAATCAAAACACCTTTGCCTTCAGTGGCTATTATTTATCTCAAGCTTATCTTTTCCTTCCAGATATTAGATCTATAGTACTTATATGTCAGGATACCATGTGTTTTCAGATTTGTGCAAAATCTTGCCTGTGGCCTCCAGGTAATATCATACATATTCAGAAGAAAAAAACAGTGTTAGACACATGTATTAGGTGTACCTGGGGATTTGCTATTATTAAAATAGCAAATCCCTTATCTCTACTGCTAACAAATTAGAATAAAATGAGGTTGAACATTTGCTCTAATTAGTTATTACATACACTAAATTTCCAGATTCATTGATGAACTGTAGATGAGTAAGAAAGGGAAGGGTGGTAGAAGCAATAAAGCCTCCTCCATCTGCCTGAGCCACCTCTCCTTTTGTGGTCTGCCCTGCCTTAGGTACATAACCAGACTGGCCAGTCATCTACAGAACTTTACATCAGAATTCATTTAGGATTCATGAAAGTAGAGTATGTGTTGTATTTGTTTGCGTGTGTTTTACATAGTGCCTTTATATACTTTTTGAGCAGATGAACAGAGCCAGAATTTATGATTGTAAAATAATGAGTCTCCAAAAAAAAATGAATCTCCAAAAGATAAAACATGATGCTAAATATGTAAATAGAAGTGTAATGACAATGTGCCCATTTGATATTTTTAATATTACATAACTATAATTATAGTGAAGATCTTATACTGATGAAATTGTGTGTAGATTTTATTTAAATGCTGTGATTTTGATGGAAGTACTATAAAATATTTGTACTTATATACATATCGGTTTTTTAGATTAGTTTCTTAGGTTGCCAGTGAAAATCAAAGAAATGTTATATAGTCTGTTGCCCACAAGGGGGTATTTAGCCTTTTGAGCATAAAGATGAATTTCTGAGACTGTAGTTTACAGTAGGAAACTGCCACTATAGTGGCTCAGTTAACCAAAGCTAAGTTGCTATGTTTTGTTAGAACCCAAGAGAATCAACAAGTAGAAGGTGATGGTAAGGATCAGTAATAGCTTTTTCCTCTGATTTTGAGTCCTCAAAGACAAACAATTTTGTATATTGTGTCAAAGTCTATGTCTAAATGGTGAATTTTGGAAAGAGACTTTAGAACAGTCAGTGTCTAAAATATAGATAGGTCCTGAAAGCAGAATCAAAGAAGAACCACTGTTGTTGGGAAGCGTATTCCTAGTGCCACTTTGATGTATTGGTGGTATTGCTCTCAGATGGTATGTTTCTGGAACATTTTATTGAGTATTCTGTGTGACGAATGTTTAATATCATGCTTAAGGGAAAATGTGTGTGTATAGCCATATAGCACTGACTTTTTATTTTGTCTTAATTATTTTCTGCAGAAATCACACTGTCAGAAATCACACAGGAAACTAAATTCTAGGTTTATTTTCATACACATATATGAATAAATTACTGATTCAAGGTGCTAAATTGCTGTAGTTAGTTTACAAACTTCAGTCCAATTAGTTCAGAAATTGATGGCTAATTTAGGAAGCTATCAACATAAACTGTATATATAAACTAATACTGACTTAGAAAAAAATTATAGTCCAATGACATAGCTAAATTAACCATTTTAGGAACTATGTTTTTTTTAACATACTATATCCTGTTTTGACATACTTGCCCCAGTTTGTTAAAAAGTGAGTTACACTTAGTTTTCAACTTGACGAACTAATTTTGTTCTCTTTAAAACCACTAAAATGTATTGAGCTCAGAAATGAAAATGCATCTTTTCCATTTACACAGTTGTAATCTTTGAGTTACTTATTTCAAAACTAAATATAAAATATTGAAACATACGTTTACAGAAACAAGTACATAAAATAAAGTAACATTTCAACATTTTACCATATTTGCTTCAGATCTCACTTAAATAAAATATTGGTTCAGTCCTACTCTCATCCATTTTCCCTTCTTCCCACCCCACAGGTAATGATTATCTTAAAGTTTTATGCATGTGCATGTGTATGCATGTTTTTCTATGTTTTCTATGTATTTACTCAAAAGCATTTATTATTCATTTTATGAATATTGAAATACAGTATGCTGTAAATATCCTTTGGGAATATTTCTCATCCAACATTGTTTTTCAGATTTATCTATGTCAGTAAATGTACATGTAGCTTAATTTTCACTGCTCTATAGGATTCTGTTATAGCATGAGTAATCCCTTATTTTCAAACTATTTCCTAATTCATTTTCTAAATAGTGCTGCAGTGAATATCCTCATATATGATTCTTTTTGTATATGTGGGAGAAATTCTTCAGAGGATTACCTAGTTGTAAAAATTTCTTGAGTGATACACAAAACACATAGAAAATAATTGTAGATTTCATTTATCTTGTTATTTAAATGAAATCGTTATTTGAAATTAAGAAGTACACTTTTTTCTGAAGTAATAGGATATTTGTATACTGAAAATATCAAAGATCAAAATCAAAATAGCAATGTAGATCAAAATACTAATGTAGGACAGTATGATTTCAGAAAAAG
>NW_004524929.1:687830-712981 GCF_000260255.1 Octodon degus
GTATTTGGATCCATGGTCCTCTGGACCTTAAAACTAACAAAAACACCAAATAGAAAACTAAATGATGACATATGTGGTGATTGATCTTTTATTTAGAGAGAGAAGGGCAGAAGTTGTTCTTTTTTGTTTGTTTTTTATAGTTGTCTTTTTTATTTGTGAATGCAGGCATTTTCATTGACCTCTTTTGAATCATAATCTTATTTGGATCAAGTTCTTGCTTGCACAGTAGGATCATCTCCCTTCCAAAAATAGAAAGGAAAGAAAAAAGATTTTGATTCATTGTTTTAGATGTGGGAATGGTTGTCTGTGTTTTTTCCTTTTTGAGATGGAGTCTCATTGTATTGCCCAAGGTGGCTTCAAACTTTTGGGCTCAGGTGGTCCTCCTGTCTCAGTCTCCCTGGTAGCTGAGACTATAGGTATGTGTCTGTGTTTCTAAAAAGATTTTTCCAGTTATTCATATGTTCATCTCAGAATGTGAGGCTCTGCTTTAGTAGCACTAAAAACAAGAATTAGGCAGAAGAGATTTCCTTTTTTTTGATTAAGTTATCTTCAACTCCTTTTCCTGCAGATATTACAGAATGGAGGTTTGTCTTTTTCCTCATTAATTCTGATGTATTGCTGATACATGTCCTCACAATGTCTTATTTGCAGAGTAGACATTATTGAAATGGAGGAATAGTGGAATAGACATAGAAAGAAGGCAGGTAAATGTTGGTTATGGATAATGTTAAAGTAAGTCTTAGGAAGCAAATTGGTAGTATCATTAGTATTATTAAATGATAAAGTTTTCATGTAACATTGATAGGATTTATGTAGATAATTCCAGCTAGTGAATGAAAACCTTCATGATATGTCTAATTTAAATATAAAATTCAAAAAGAATGTGTCATTTTCCCATTCCGTAGGATTTATTACTGATTTTTTTTGTTTTTTTGAGACAGGGTCTCACTATACAGTTCAGGCTGGCTTTGTGCTCACTTTGTAGCCCAGGCTTGTCTTGAACTTGTAACCATCCTCCTGCCTCAGCCTTCTGAGTCCTGAGATTACAGGCATGCGCCACCACACCCAGCTACTGAATTTTTAAACAATTCTTAAAATTTAACAGTTTTTAAACAAGCAATGGTTTAATGAAAAAAAGCTCTTCTTTATTTAGAATTTACTTCTTGAGTAGCTTTATGGTATGTCAGGTTATAAGAAATGGGGTTTATGTCTATGGAAAAACAGAAGTTAGGATTTGTAGCTCAGGGTTTCCAAGTTTGTTGCATTTTTTAAAGAAAGTTACTAAAATTAACCTTTTTAACTTGTGTCCAAAATGTCATTTTCTCAAGGATTATGAGGTATTTTATTTCTAATACAAAGGTTGCAAAATTCTAAGGTAAATATTCTTTTCCTTGTATGTAAATGTGTGCATAATGGTCACTCCTTTCTCCTAGAAGATGGGCTTCATGGAATTGTGAGCTGCACAGCTTGTGGACAGCAGGTCAATCATTTTCAAAAAGATTCCATTTATAGACACCCCTCACTGCAAGTCCTTATTTGTAAGGTATGTAATCTATTGACCTGTAAATGCTTACATTGTTCTGGGAAAAACAGATGTATAAAAGTCTTTAAAAATGCCCTTATAGCAATTAGGATCTGAGTTTGGAACTGGGCATCAAACTCAGGACCTCACGCTTGCCATGCAGGTGCTGTGCCTCTGAGCTATACCTCCAGCCCAGAATGTCTGTTTAGTGGAGATGAACTAAACTGATTCTTGAAATGTGAATAAAAATTAGTCTGATGAAATGAGATTGGTTTAGCATGTTCTAAGCAGAGGTAACGTCATAGTTAAAGTTAGAGGAGAGTTGAATGAGAGCCTGGTATGTTTCAAGGCATAAAAGTATAAATGAGCATGCATGCATGTGTTTTATAACCTTTCATCTTATGTACCCCACTTTTGTAAATCTCCTGTAGAGGAGGGGTATGACGTAATGGAATTTAAAATGCATTATGTATGTTGATATGTCTATGCCTATGTCTATATCTGTATGTATATGTATCTGTATATTTTTTCTTCTATTTGTGGTACTGGGAATTGAACTTGGGACCTTGTACTTGCTACTGAGCTGTCTCCCCAGCCCTGATTATAACTTTATTAGTCTGTACAATTTTTATTAGTACCTGGAAGTATATTTGAAATAATTATAGTATCTTGGTTATAGGTTCCCCAGCTCATGTTAGTGCTAAGATTAATTCTGTGTTAGTTTGTTTCCCAGTGAAAAAACTGCCTTTCTAATGTAGGGTTAGCCAGTATTTTCCTTGAAGTCCTACCTTGAGATCTTTTCTATCATGAATTTTTCATGGATTTTGACCTGCTTGGATATGCTAAACTTTATTTTATCCTCTAGCAATTTATTTACCTTTTTCCTTGAATTCCGTTTACTCAGTGGCCTGTCTTGGTAATGTTGTATATAGTGTCTTAAGTGAAAATAATTTTTTTTGAGGCAGGATCGTGCTGTGTTCAGCCTGACCTAGAACTCTTTTTTTTTTTTTTTTTTTTTTTTTTTTGCGGAACCGGGGATTGAACTCAGGCCCTTGTGCTTGCCAGGGAAGCACTTATTCTACTGAGCCATCTCCCCGGCCCCCTTGAACTCTTACTGTTCCCCTGCCTCAGCTTCTTGAACACTGGGACTGTAGGTGTCTGCCACTATTGCCTAGCTAGTTTAATTTGTGTTAAATTTATTACTGGGGCTTGCGAGATAGCTCAGCGGACTAAAGCATCTGCTTAGGCAAGTTTAGGCAAGTGCAGAGACTCTGTTCATCCAGGTGCCGCATGCTCCGCTAGCCCCACCCCTAGTGCGGGCTGAGCAGGGCAGAGTTCTGCAACGTGGCCTGTGTGGCATGTGAAACCTGGGCTTGAAGCCTAGTCCCTGTGCTTGCCTAAGTGGGCGCTTAAGTCTGCTGAGCTATTTCACTGGCCCTCCCAGCTAGTTTTAAATTTTGATATCCAAATCTCATATTTCTGGGTTTGTAGGTGCAACCTGCATTTTTCTCTTTTCTTATGTATACTTTTGCTTTTTTTCCAAGGTCTAGTCTGTTGAGATTATCCCATTTCAGTAATCAGTAGTTTCTATCTGTGGGCATGGAGTCTTTGAAGTCTCATTGCAAAGGAATTTGAAGTCTGCCAAATGTGAATTTGAAAAAGCCTGGTGTGGTGGGAACACCTGTATTCCCAGCACTCTGGGAGGCTGGGGCAGGAGGATTGCTGTGAGTTTCAGGCTAGCCTGGGCTATGAAGTGAGTTCAAGACTATCCTAAATAACATAGCTCAACTATGTTTCAAAAACAGCAAACCTTGGCCGGCCAAATAGCTCAGCAGATTAAAGTGCCTGCAAGCAGGCGCATGGGCTGGGGGTTCCATCCCAGGCCTGTTGTGCTGGCCCTGCCCCCAGGGCATGCTGAGATGGTGATTGAGACTGGGTGTGGTGGTGTGCACCTGTAATCCCAAATCTTTTTCTTTCTTTCTTTCTTTCTTTTTTTTTTTTTTTTGTATTGGGGATTGAACTCAGGATTTTGGGAAGCACTTATTCTATTGAGCTATCTCCCCAGCCCCTAATCCCAGCTTTTGAGAGGCTGAAAACAGACGGATCACTACAAATCCAATCTAGTAGTGAGACCCTGAACACCCTGTAGACCCTTCCCTAAAGTACAAAAAATAAAAATATGAAAAAAAACCCAAAATACCAAACCAAACCAAAACAAAACCCCCACAAAAACTAAAAACTTTTAGGTTTAAGTAACAGCTTTGCCTCTTACTAGTTGTATGACAGATTTATTTATATGTTTGTTAATGACCCTTAGCTTTTGACCTCATAATACCTCGTACTTTGTATGACAACTATTTTGAGATTTAAAAACTAAATGTACATTGGTTATCTCCACATATGGTTTCTGTTTATATGTGTATAGTGAACATTAAAAACATTAAGTTACAACAACATCTAATAGATTTTTTTCTGTATTTAGTTTTATTCTTTTTGTACTGGGGATTGAACCCATTGATACTCTACCATTGAGCTAGAGTATTAGTCCTTTTTTACCTTTTATTTTGAAGCAGGGTCTCCTAAGTTGCCCAGGCTAACCTTGAACTTGTGATATTCTTGCTTCAGCCTCCCAAGTAGCTGCTATTTTGGGCATGTACTACCATGCCTGGCATGTGTGCTACCATACCTCTATGTACTTTGATTGTAGGTGTTTGTTAACTAGTTATATGAGAAATTTGCTTCAATAAATCAAATCTTTTCATGCATACTTTTATTTATTTTTTAAATTTTTTTTTTTTATTTTAAGGAAGGGTCTGCAGGGTGTTCAGGGTCTCACTACTAGATCAGAGTCATAGTGATCCGCCTGTTTACGGCCTCCCAAGAGCTGGGATTACAGGTGTGCACCACCACACCCAATCTCAATCGCTGTCTCAGCATGCCCCTGTGGCAAGGCTGGCACAGCAGGCCCAGGGATCAAACCCCTGGCCTCTGCACCTGCTTGGCAGGTGCTTCAATCCGCTGAGCTATTTGGCCAGCCCTCATGCATACTTTTATATAAGGAATAGTGATGCCTTTTTAAATTAAGTGTATTGGTAAATTTTGGGTGTATATAGTCACATTCTCCATAGAAAATTGATATCTGTATATGATATAACTTAATTCTCTTTTCCCCCATTCCCTTACCCTCCCTTCAACTCCTTTCCTCCCCCCCCCTTTTTTTTGGTGGAACCGGGGATTGAACTCAGTCCCTTGCACTTGCCAGGCAAGCGCTTATTCTACTGAGCCATCTCCCCAGCCCCCTCCTTCCCTATTTATAAAAGCTTTGTTTCCATTTTTTCTGTTCCTCATTTTTTTTCATTTCTTTTCCATCTTTTCTTCCTTCCCACTCCCAATTTCCTCTTGCTGTTTGAAAATTTTCTTTGTAATTCACAGTATCTGCTACACATTTTGGTCCTTATTTATACATTTGGTTTCTCAAGGAAAACTATGTGGTATTTAACCATGCGTGTCCAATTTATTTGATTTAGGGTTACCTAGAAATATCTTGGGATTATTCTTTATGGCTAAGTAGTGCTCCATTATATAAATGAACCAGATCTTGTTTATACCTTCATCATTTGATGGTCATTTGGGCTGTTTCCAAGATTTTCTTTTTTGAGGTACCATCTTGCTATGTAGTTCAGGCTAGCTTTGAAATTACTATGTAGCCCAGGCTGGCCTCAGACTCAATGGATGTTTTCCTGCCTCAGCCTCTGAAGTGGTGTGATTATAGGCATGCGCCACCCTGTATGGCTGTTTCCAAGATTAGGCTATTATAAACTGCCACTATAAACATGAGTATGTATATATAATATTGTGGTGTAATGCTTTTAATTCCTTTGGGAAGATAACAAGAAGCAGAATAAGTGGGTCAAATGGGATCTCTACTATTAGTGCTTTTTTTTTTAATGTATTTGGTACAAGGTCTCACTACGCAGCTCAGACTCCTACTGATCCTCCTGTTTTCAGCCTTCTCAGCACTGGGATTACAGGTGTGTGCCACCACGCCTGGAATCAGTGGCTGGCTCAGTGCACCTGGGGGCTGGGCTGGTGTGGCATGTGGCGCCGGGGATCAAACCCCAGTCCTTGTGCTTGCCTAAGCAGGCTCTTTGTCTGCTGAGCTATTTTGGCCCTAGTTTTTTGAGGAATCTCAGCACGAATTTCCAAAGTGATTATACCATTCTACAGTCCCACCAACAGTGGAGAAGGGTTCTTTTTTTCCCACAGCCCTGCTAGCATTTGTTAGCGGTTGATTTCTTGATAATAATTTTTTCTGGAGTGAGATAGAATCTCAGCATTGTTTCAGTTTAAATATCTTGAATGACCCTTGACATTGAACAGTTTTTCATATATTCATTTGCTCTTTCATTTGGGAAGTGGCTACTCATTTCAGATGCCCAATTTTGGGTTGGTCTTTAAATTATGGGGATCTGATGTTTTTTGGAGTTCTTTATATGCTGTAGATAGTAGTCCTTTGAGCAACAGCTGGCAACTTATTTTTCTCACATTGTTGGTTGTCTCTTCATACTGTTGATGGTTTCTCTTGCTCTGCAAAAGCTTTTTAATTAGATGGGATCTCAGTTTTTGATTCTTTGTGGTAGTTCCTGTTTAATTTAGGCTTAGTTCATAAAGTCTTTGCCTACCCCAGTATCTTCAAAGTTTTACCTAGTCTATCTTCAGATTTATTATTTCTTTTTTCTTTTTTTCTTTTTTGGTGGAACTGGGGATTAAACTCAGGCCCTTGCGCTTGCCAGGCAAGCGCTTATTGTACTGAACTTATCTCCCCAGCCCCAGATTTATTATTTCTGTTTTAATATTTAGATCTTTGATTTGTTTTGATTTTAGTTTTGTGTATGGTAAAAGATATGGGCACATATTTTTTTTTCTATGCAGTTCAGGATGGCTGTGAACTCACTTTGTAGCCCAAGCTGGCCTTGACCTTCTGCCTCAGTCTCCTGAGTACTGGTATTACTGACATGTGGAGAGCCAGTTTTTCTAGTGCCTCCTTTTTTTTTTAGAACCAGGGCTTGAACTCAGGCCCTTGTGCTTGCCAGGAAGTGCTTATTCCACTGAGCCATCTTCCCGGCCCCTAGTGCCTCTTATTAAAGAGGCTATCTTTCTTCTAGTAAACATGTTTGGTCCCTTTGTCAACAATAAGGTGGCTGAGTAGGTCTGGAGTTGTTTTTGTATTTTCTAATCTTTTCCATTGACCCTTGAGTTTTTTTTTCCCCCAGTACCATGTCATTTTTATCAGTAGATTTGTAGTACAATTTCAAGCCTGGAATTGTGTTAAGCCTTGCCTTGGCCTTTGTTCCCCAGGATTGCCTTTGGTACTCTAGGTCTGTTTTGGTTCCAAATGAATTTTAGGATTATGCTGTTGGAATTATGATCAGGATTGCATTGAAATCTGTATAACAATTTTGAGAGTGTGGTCTTTTTTTTTTGCAGAGCCAGGGATTGAACTCAGGCCCTTGTGCTTGCCAAGGAAGTGCTTATTCCACTGAGCCATCTTCCTGGCCTGGTCATTTTCACTATATTGAGTCTACCTACCCAAGAACAAGGAATATCTTTGCATTTTCTGATATCCTTTTCAATCTCCTGTTTTAGAATACTGTAGTTTTCAAAGTAGAGTTCTTTTACTTCCTTCATTAGATTGATTCTAGGTATTTCATTTTTGTGGATGCTATTGTCAAATGTATTATTTCCCTTGTGTCTCATTCAGTGTGTTTGTTATTTGTGTACATAGGCTTATTAAGTTTTGAGTGTTGACTTGGTATCAAGCTCTGTGACTAAATTTGGTTATTAAATCTAGAAGTCTTTTGGTACAGTCTTAGGGGGCTTTATGTACAGTATCATGTCATCTACAAATAATTATTATTTTACTGCTTCCTTTCCTAGACTTATTCCTTCTTTGTTTTTTCTCTTTTCTAATTGCTCTGGCTAATGTATTCTGAAGTAGATTGACTAAGAGAGGTGACAGTGTACATTCCTGCCTTGCACCTGATTTGAGAATAAAAGCTTTCATCTTTGTTTATTTAGTGTGGTGTTGGCTACTGGTTTGTCATAGACGGCTTTTATCAGACTGATATAAAAACCATGTTTTCAGTTTTCTGTAGGGTTTTTTTCTAATCATGAATATGTGTTGGACTTTGTTCAGTGCTTTTTTGTATGTATTGAGGTGATAAGGTTTTTTCCTTGACTCTGTTAATATGGTACATTACATTCATTGATTTGTATATGTTAAATCATCCTTGCATCTCTGGGATGAATCCTACTTGGTCATGGTGTATAATCATTTGGTAATTTGCTGTATTCTGTTTGTCAGTTTCTTATTGAGAATTTCTTTGATCTAGGTTCATTAGGCAGATTGGCCTGTAGTTCTCTTTTTAGTTGGTTCCTTCTCTGGCGTTGGTATTAGGGTAATGCTTGCTTCCAGGGTTGATAATTGGGATTATCACTTCCCTTTCCAATTCCATTAAAGACTTGAGAATTAGATGTGTTATGTCTTCTCTAAATTTGTTGTAGAAGTCATCAGTGAATCCATCACGGTCTGGACTTTTTTGGTAGGGTTTTAGTTACATCTTCAGTTTCATTGACAGATACTGATTTATGTATAATTTTTATATCTTCCTTATTATTGTTGGTAATTCATATGTATCCAGAAATCTGTTCATTTCTTCTGAATTTTCTGTCTTATTAGAATACAGGTCCTTGAAGTAGGTATTGATGATCTTCTGGATTTCTACATGAGATCTGTTATAATTTTAACCTTTTCATTTTTTATTAGATGGATTTGAGTTTGCTTTTTTATGAGATTGACTGTCAATTTCAGTTTATCTTTCAAAGAGCCAACTCTTCAATCTGTTGATTCTTCATATTGTTTTCTTAGTCATTGCATTAATTTTTGCCCTGATCTTTATAATTCCCTTCCTTGTATGAGCTTTGGGCTTGACTTGCTCTTCCTTTTCTAGGAGATTAGGGCTCAACATTAAGCTATTTACTTAAACTCTGTTTTCTTTATATGGGAATTCATTGGTGTAAATTTCTCTGGTAGGACTATTTTTTTGTGTCTCATAAGTTCCTGTATGTCGTATTAGCAGCATTGTTTAATTGTACAAACTATGTAAGTTCTGCTTTAATTTTATCTGTTACTTATTGGTTGTCCTGGAGTAACGTGGATTGCCAATTGGTGCTCAACTTGTAACATCCAGCTGGACTGAACCAACGTGGTGCTGAGTGTGAGATGCCTACCTGAGGATTTTTGCCAGAAGCATCAGAGGCAGAACTGGAGATGCTAAGGTGTTGCTAGCTGGTGAAGCTGGTGGGAAGCTGTTAGGGAGCTGCTGCTTCTCTTCGACTGTTTTGCTGGTGACCTTGTTATGCTGGCTTCCTGATAGGAGTTTGGGACCTCACTGTGGCTGTGGTACTTTTTGGGGGTGCACTGGTTCTTACTTTGAGTGTTGCTTCCTGGCTGAAGTACAGATGCCTCACCCTGTTAGCACAGATGCTTCATCCTGCAGGCACAGACTTTCTAGTTTCTACCACTGACCTTGGGGCCTTCCAAGGAAACAGGCCTGCTTGAGACATTGTCATGGGCTATAGGCCTCCAGTTGGACTTGTGGGAGACATTGTCATGGGCTCTAGGGCTTCAGCTAGACTCATAGAAGGTCATTACTGTGGGACCAGGCCCTTAGTTGTATACCTTGGTCTTTAGTGTGTGGACAGATTTTTTGTACTCTCTTGCTTACATATGATTTTTTGAATGTCTATTTTAAGTAATCTTATAAAATGTGTCCTATATTGTTTCCCTTGCAAAACCCCAAACTACAGCAGGTAGGTGTTATTTAATTTCCATATGTTTATGAAGTTCTTATGGTTTCTTTCTTTTGCCATTGATTTTGTTTCATTGTACTGTGGTTAGATAATATGCATAGGATAATTTCAGTTCCTTTGCTACTTAACCATGTTCTGTGAGCTAGTATGTGGTCTAATTTGGAGACTGTCCCATGTGTGTTTGAGAAGAATGTGTATCCTGATGTTGTGTGATCTCTATAGAGATCTACTAAGTCCATTTATTCAAAAATTTGGTTCAATACTAATATTTCATTGTTAATTTTTTGTCTAGTTTATCTCTTATTTGTGACAGTGGGGTATTGAGGTACCCCTTTACAATAGTATTAGTGCTTTTTTAATCATTCATGTCCATTCATATTTGTTTTATATAGTTTGATGAACTGGTATCTGGTACATATGTATTTATGATTGTTATCTCTTCTTGGATTGTTTTCTTTATAAGGATGTAGTGTTTCTTTCTCTTTTTGTTTTGTCCTGGGAATTGAACTCATGACTTTGTGCTGCCAGGCAGGTACTATGCTGATGAGGTACATCACCGTCCAGCTGCTTTGTCTATTGATCAGGTTTGGCTTGAAATCCATTGTGTGTGCAAATAGAATAGGTACTCGTTTTTTTCCAGATTCCTGTCACATCACATGGTGTATTGTTTTGCATCCTTTGACTTTCAGTCTATGTATATTTTTGAATTAATTGTTTCTTATGTACAATATATTGTTGGATCTTGATTTTTTTGGGGGGGGTACTGGGAATGAAACTCATGACTTTATTCTTGCTTGGTAGGTACTGTGCCACTGACCTATCTCCCTGGCCCATGGTTCTTGATTCTTAATCCATGCTGCCTGATTGTTTCTTTTGATTCATAAATTGAGACCATTAACATTGATGATTATAACTTATGTATTGACTTAATCTCTGTTATGTTATTTTTCTCTTATTGGCTCCCTTTTTCCCCTTCTGTTTCCTTTTCCTGTTTGTTTTCTGTGTGGATTCAATCTGTTAGATTTCATGGAGTTGTAATCTTTGTTACTTCTTTCTACAATGTTCTTGAGAACATTTTGGAGTGCTGGTTTGGTGTTCATGAGTTTTGTCAAATGTTCTTTGTCATGGCAGTGTCTTATCTTTCCATCAGTTTTGAAACATAGTTTAGCAGGGCACATCAATCTGGTTTGGATGTTAATTTACTTTTAGGGCTTGAAGTACTTTACCTTAATGTCTCCTTGACTTGAGGGCTTGTGTTGAGAAGTCTGCTGTGATTCTGATGGACTTCCCTTTAAAGATGATTTGTTTCTTTTCCCTAACAGCTGTAATTGGGATAGTGATGCTTGATGATACGGAAAATGTATTTTAGGAATTAGTATTGTCAGATAGTACTACATCTAAAAAGTACTAATATTGGGTAGTAGAATATTTTTGATTTATTTAAAGCATACACATTCCTTTTACTTCTTAACTTTCTTTTTTGAGTCAGGGTGTTGCTATGTTTTTTGTTCAGGCTGGCCCTGACCTTCACTATGTAGCCCAGTCTAGCCTTGAACATGTGATAATCTGTGCCTCAACCTCCCAAGTGTTTGGGTATATGCATGCTCTACCCCACCTGACTTGCTTTTACTTCTTAAATACTTTTTTTGTCCTTTATGAGTGCTATGAAATTTGAATTAAATTTCTCCTTTTTCTTTCCATAGAATTGCTTTAAGTATTACATGAGTGATGATATTAGCCGCGACTCAGATGGAATGGATGAACAATGTAGGTAGGTAATAAGTCAAGGTCACTGACATTCATTATCTACTTTTTTTTTTTTTTTTTTTTGGCAGAACCGGGGATTGAACTCAGGCCCTTGCACTTGCCAGGCAAGCTCTTATTCTACTGAGCTATCTCTCCGGCCCTCATTATCTACTTTTCATGGGAGGGTTCCCCCCATTTTTTTAGACAAGTATCACTGTGTATTTCAGCCTGGCCTTGAACTCATAGTCATCCTCCTTGCTAAGCCTTCCCAGTGCTGGGATTATAGATAAGAGTTACCACATCCATCTTTATGGGAGTCCTTATAGTCTTTTATTAGATTCATCTTTTGTAATATCTTTATTGATTTTTTTTGGTGGACATTTGTTAATTTTTAGAAAACTTTAAGTTTCTGTCAAGTTTTATATTTCTTGTAAAGAGTAACTATATGCCCTAAGTTTATACTAAAGTGGCTGGCAAAACAGAAACTGGAATTGCTTTAATAGTGTTAAGATTAAAATCAGTTTCATTGGGAATAATATTTTAAATCTTTAAAATATTTCAGATGGTGTGCAGAAGGTGGGAACTTGATTTGTTGCGACTTTTGCCATAATGCCTTTTGTAAGAAATGCATTCTGCGCAACCTTGGTCGAAAGGAGCTATCTACAATAATGGATGAAAACAACCAATGGTATTGCTACATTTGTCACCCAGAACCTTTATTGGACTTGGTCACTGCTTGTAACAGCGTGTTTGAAAATTTAGAACAATTGTTGCAACAAAATAAGAAGAAAATAAAAGTTGACAGTGAAAAGAGTAGTGGTAAAGTATGTGACCATACACCCAGATTTTCCCCAAAGAAGAATAGTTCAAATTGTAATGGAGAAGAAAAGAAAATTGATGATTCATGTTCTGGTTCTGTAACCTATTCTTATTCAGCACTAATTGTGCCCAAAGAGATGATTAAGAAGACAAAAAAACTGATTGAAACCACAGCCAACATGAACTCCAGTTATGTTAAATTTTTGAAGCAGGCAACAGATAATTTAGAAAGCAGTTCTTCTCTGAAGTTACGTCAACTTAAAGCTTTTAAATCTGTACTGGCTGATATTAAGAAGGCTCATCTTGCATTGGAAGAAGATTTGAATTCTGAGATTCAAGCGTTGGATGTTGTAAACAAAGAGAAAAATACCAAAGAGCATAAAGGTGTAGATTTTAAGTCTGAAATAAAAGTACGGAAAGGGGAAAAACCTTGTTCTTTGGAAAGGAAGGATATTTCAAAGTCAGAAGCTAAGTTATCAAGGAAACAGTTAGAGAGTGAGCACATGGATCAGAATGTCTCAACAGAGGAACAAAGAGCAAATAAAAGTACTAGTGGTGAACTGAAGAAATCTGATAGGAAAGAGGAACCTCAGTATGAACCTACTAACACTTCTGAAGACTTAGACATGGATATTGTCTCTGTTCCTTCATCAGTTCCAGAAGATATTTTTGAGAATCTTGAGACTGCTATGGAAGTTCAGTGTTCTGCTGATTGTCAGGGGGATAGTAATAGTACAACTGAGCAAGAACTTGAGAATTCATCTATGAAATTAAGTACTCCTTCAAAAGACAACAGAGGAGGTATTAAGTCAAAAACTACAGCTAAAGTGACAAGAGAATTGTATGTCAAACTTACTCCTGTTTCCCTTTCTCACTCCCCAGTTAAAGGTGCTGATTGTCAAGACGTTCCACAAGATAAAGTTGGCTCTAAAAGTTCTGTTCTACACACCAAGTCAGAGAAATGTGAACTTGGAGAGGAAAACAGTGATAATGAACATTTGGTTGATAATGAAGTTCCATTACCTTTAGAAGAATCTGATCTTCGAAGATCACCTCGTGTAAAGACTACACCATTGAGGCGACAGACAGAAACTAAAACTGCAGTGTCTAATTCAGATGAGGAAAGTAATGAAACAGTTAAGGAAAAACAAAAACTACCAGTTCCATTGAGAAAAAATGATAAACGAAATTCTTCTGACTGTGCTATAGATAACCCTAAACCTAATAAATTGCCTAAATCTAAGCAGTCAGAAATTGTAGATCAAAATTCAGATTCTGATGAGATGTTAGCAATCCTCAAAGAGGTAAGCAGGCTGAATCACAGTTCTTCTTCAGATACTGATATTAATGAAACTCATAAAAATCATGAGACATTATGTGATCTAAAGAGTCAGCCAGGAAAGGACGATAAAGGAAAAAGAAAACGAAAAAGTTCTACTTCTGGCTCAGATTTTGATATTAAAAAAGGCAGGTCAGCTAAAAGTTCTATAATTTCCAAAAAGAAACGCCAAAACCAGTCTGAATCTTCTAATTATGACTCAGAATTAGAAAAAGAGATAAAAAACATGAGTAAAATAGGGGCTACCAGACCAACCAAAAAAAGACTTCTTAATAAAAAAGAATATGATTCTTCTGAAGATGAAAAACATAGTAAAAAAGAAATAGATAATCAAGAGCAGAAAAGTTTGAAGACTGTGCAGGAAGGATCATCTGATGATGCTGAAAGGAAACTAGAGAGTGAAAGTTTCTCTTTGGTAGATAAAGACAAGACCATTATGGAATTACGAGATCAATTTTCTAAGAAGCACCAGCCAACTATTTCCCCTGATGGTGCTGATAAGTCTTCTGGAAGAGAGGAAGGTTTAAATTTTCCAGAAGATAAAAAAGTTGCTGACACTAAAGAAAAGAGTAAGTATCTGAAAACTAAATCATGTAAAAAATTACATAGTGGTTTATTTGATGTCCCTGAGAAATTTTCAAAGAAAGAGCAGAGTGATGAGTCTTCTGAAGATGATAAAAAAAAGAACAAAAAAGAATCTGATGAAAAAGAAAAGAAAACCATAGACTTGAAAAGAGTGATTAAAATAGAAGAGCAGTATGAATCATCATCAGATGGCACTGAGAAATTACCTAAGGGAGAAGAAATTTGTTCTTTTCCTGAAGGTATAAAACAGAGTAAGAATGATTCAACTGATGGGGAAAAGAGAGGTAAAAAGCTAAAAGATAAAATGCCTAAAAAGAAAGAGGAATTATGTGATAATATTGGGAAGTTGCCAGGGAAAGTAGACAGTTGTGACTCTTCAGAAGATAAAAAGAGTAAGAATAGAACATCTAGTAGAGAGAAGAAAAGGAGCAGCTTCTCTGAAAAAAGTTCAAGGAAAAGGCAGGATTTCTCATCATCTGATACTGAGAAATATTCCGTGAAAGATGGTTGTAACTCTGCTGATAGGAGACTGAAAAGAATAGAATTGAGGGAAAGAAGAAGTTTAAATTCAAAAAGAAATGCCAAGGACATTCAGAGTGGGTCATCATCATCTGATGCTGAGGAAAGTTCTGAAGATAATAAAAAGCAGAAGAAACAAAGAAGTTCAGCTAAAAAGAAGTCAGTCATTGTCAAGGAGAAAAAGAGAAATTCTTTAAGAACAAACACTAAAAGGAAACAAGTGGACATTACTTCTTCTTCTTCTTCTGATATAGGAGATGATGATCAGCATTCTATAGGCGAGGGGAGCAGTGATGAACAGAAAATTAAGCCTGTGACTGAAAATTTAGTGCTGTCTTCACACAGTGGATTTTGCCAGTCTTCAGGTATGCAAGAATAAATAAAAGCAATTGGTAATTTCTGCTTTCGAAACCATTCTGAGTAACTATTAATTTTCCTTGAAGTCAATGAAATTCAGAATTACTGTGTAGGAAAGGTTCATTGAAAAATTCTGTAGAGATTTACTATAAAGGCTTTCTCCATTATTTTTATTCCATCTTTGGAAAACATTTCAAACATTAACGTTATGCTAGGCAAATCAAATTTGTTGGGTATTTACTAATTTTCTTATTCTTTAATGGTTTTCTCTGGAATAATAAACAGTTTATTAGGGACAATTAGATTTAAAGACAGACATGGTGGCACACGCCTGTAATCCTAGCACTTGGGAGGCTGAGGCAGGAGGATTGCTGTGAGTTTGGGTTCAGCCCGAAGCACATAGTAAAATCCTGTTTCAAAAAGACCAAAAACAAGATAAAAGAAAACTGGACTGATACAGATAATTCAATAGGTATACATTGTGTGAGATTTTCTTTAGATATTTCTTGGGATTGAGATGTTACTCCATTTAAAAGAAGATACAGGTGCCAGGGAGATGGCCCAGTAGAATAAGTGCTTGCCTGGCAAGCACAAGGGTCTGAGTTCAATCCCCGGTTCCACCAAAAAAAAAAAAAAAAAAAGAAGAAGAAGAAGATACATTTGCTGGCAAATTTCTTCCCTTTCAATCAGATTTTATTGTTACATTTTACTTTATTTTTTAAATTAGATTTTATTGCTACATTTTAGATATACATAATGATCACATTCATCATAGAGAATTTGTACCTGTACATGATATAACTTGATTCTATTTTTTTTCCTATTTCCCTCACCCCTTCTTCCCCTCCCTATTTTTGCTGGGAAATTTAACCCAACAAAACTGCTTTGGCCTGGTATGGTGGTGCACACTTAGAATTCCAGCACTCAAGAGGCTGAGGCAAGAGGCAAAGCCAGCCTGCACTACATAGTGAGACCCCGTCTCAAAGCAACAGCAAAAAATCCTGGGCTATGTCAATGACAGCACTTAAAGCAGAGTAGAATATAAGAAGGCTAGAAAATGAACTCTATAAAAAGTACTGTTTTTTCAAAGATATCTTTAGGTGTGAGTCAATAATAAATGGTATTCCTTAAGAATTTACTTGCATGTTTGTAACATGTAGAATTCATATATTTCTATTTAATGTATTTAATATAGGGGCTATAGGGTTTCACTACATAGATTGGACGCATAGTGATCCTCCTGTTTTCAGCCTCCTGAGTGCTGGGATTCAGGCACACGCCACCATGCCCAGTCTCAATCGCTATCTCAGTGTGCCCCGGGGGTGGGGCCAGCATGGCTTGTGGTGCCTGGGTTCAAATCCAGGCCCCTGTGGTCCCCCTAAGCAGGTGCTTTAGTCTGCTGAGCTATCTGGCTGGCCCTCATGTATTTCTTAATATATCTGATTTAATATTCTGTGACAATTTTATGAGATTTTACAAAGTCCCTACCCTTGTATGAGCATAGAGGATTCCAAGATTTTTTTTATCATTATTTAGTTATTATATTATAAGTACAGCATTTTCTTAGAGACTAGGGCTTAAAATGATATGAACAGCCAATTCCACCTTTTTTTTTGTGGTCCCAGGGGATTGAACTCAGGACCTTGTACTTGCCAAGCAGGCGTTTATGCCACTGAGCTATCTTCCTGGTCCTGAATAACCAAGATGAATAGTTTAATACAAGACAAAGATCAACAAATTATTACTTTTAAATAGACTAGAAGAGCTAAGTGAGATGGTGTGTCCTCCTATAATCACAGCTAATTAGGATGCTGAGGCAAGAAGCACTTGAACCAAGGAGTTCAAGGACAGTCTGGGTAATATAGCCAGACCTTGGCTCATGAAAACAAAAACAAAGATAAAACAGTAACAACAAAGAAGCACAGTGGAAGAGAGACATAAACAATACACTGGGACTATAAACATATTAGAAGAACTCCGGGGGGCCATGTGATAAGTGACAAGTTATTTAAATATTTGAGGGAAAAGTTAAGTTAGGATTTGAACTTCTAAAAAAGGATAGGTCATATTTTGAAAGTTGGTGTAGAAACGGAATGACAATACTACTAGTAATATTCTGTTTGACCATTGGTCTGTTGAAGATACTTTGCCAGGATGCTATGAGATTTGTTTTTGCCTTTTTGAATTTATCTTGTTTTTATTCTTAATCTGTAGGTGTCTCTGTTGTTGTTTTTTTTCTTTTTTCTTATGGCCTTGGGGCTCAAACCTGAGTCTTCATGTGTACTGTATGTGTACTTAACCACTGAGCTATGTTCCCATCCACTTGTGTAGTTTTTTGGTGGTTGGTTGTTTTTTGAGATAAAGTCTTGCTATTCAGTTTAGACTGGCCTTGAACTCATTATATAGCCCAGGCTGGCCTTCCACTTGGGGCATTTCCCTTGCTTCAGCTTCACCAGGGGAGGGATTACAGCTATGTGCCACCATGCCCAGGTTTGTAGATGTTTTTCTCCATTTTCCCCCACCATGTTTTTATTCTGGCATTGGCAGTTGAACCTAGGCTCTACAGAAGTACACCCACAGCCCTTTAATTATTGTTATTTTCTAAAAGTTTTACTACATTGCCAGATTGCAGAGGCTGGCCTTGTACTTTTGATTGTTCTGCCTCGGCCTCTGAAGTAGCTGGCATTGCAAGCATGTAACAACTACTCCTGGCTTCCTATCATTTCATTATGAAAAAATTAAAATATATAGAAATGTTTTTACAATTAACATTGTCTTATATTTGTTTGATCAAATGTCTTTATGTCTTGTCTTTCAGTGTACCTGTTCTATGTGCCTTATTGAAGCTTTTTTTTTTGAAATAATTATACAACCACAGGAATTTACAAGGAAAAAGTATAGGAAATCTCAGACGTCCCTTCAGTTAGTGTCCCCCTAAAAATATATGAGAGTAAAACAATTACTATGGAAAAAGATACATGCCTAATTTAATCCCCCTAAAAATACTCCTCCTTACCTCAAACATACTTAACTGATCATTCTTTCTGAAGCAGTGTTGAAAGTCTTCTGTGAGTTTCTTTATGAAGCATGAGCCAATGAGTGCTGCTGAGTGCCATCTGATTCAAAGGCAGCCTTTTGAATACGTTATGGTGTGTCCTCATCTACCTTGTTTGCCATATCTGGCACTATGCAGCTTCTGGCTTTTTGTCAAAGTCAAAATGACCAGGAGAGGTAGAGGTTTTTAATTGGTTCAGGACACAGAGGCAGTAACCACTGTATAGACACTGTTGAAAGACTTTCAGAACTGCTCTGAAGCGTGGTAAGAATGGTGGGATATGCATATCTCAGGGGGAGTCGGGTAATATTTTGATGGGGATCAATGGCAATGAGTTTTTTTGTTATAATAAATTCAAGAAAATGAAACACTTCATCACATTTTTCAGTCGTTTATAGTGTATTGTCAAAAGTGGGAAACTGAAGAAGGTTCATATTTTAGTCGTTTTTATGTATTTTTACTATGTGTATGTGTTTATGAGAGAGTAGTTGTGTGTGACTGTATCACATGTTCAGCTTTGTATAGTCACCACTGCAACAAAGGTACCAAATTGTCCCATTATCACAAGATTCCTCTACCCCTTTACTAATTACTGGCACATAAAAATCTTTCTCAATAATTTTGTTATTTTGAGGTATAATTACGACAAATGTACTGATGAGGTGGGCTTTTTTTTTTTTTAGCACAATACCCTTGAAGGTTTTTTTTTTTTTTTTTTGCTCCGAATGCCTTCAGGGCAGGTTTGGCTGGCTTGAGTTGTGGGGATTGAACCACAGCCACCTGAGCCTGACAGCTTTGTGGAAGCAGCCGCTTAAAGAACTGAGCTAGGGCCAGGCCCCCACCCTTGAAGGTTTTGATGGATTTCAGAGTATAAGTGGCAAATCTTAATACATGTCTCCTAATTACTTTAACATGCATGGAGTACAGTTCAATGTTTCAATTTTTTTCGAGTTGAAATTTACATATAATGAAATGTATAAATCTTAATTTCTTTCAATTTTTAAAGGATAGATTCTTAAAAAACAAAACTAGCATAATTAAATGCAGTGGTACCTTGGTTGATATACTTAATTCTTTCTGTGATTCTGGTTGCAGACTAAACTGAATGAGAATTAAATCAAATTCTGTGGTTAGATTTAATGTTGACCTCTTTGAGAAATTTCATTTGGTTCTTACTCAATTTGGTTTGTAGCTAGAATTGTGGAAATAATTAAGTTCATGAACTGAGAAACCACTATACTGTATATCTTTGAGTAATTGAAGTCATTGATACTATATAATTTCAAAATGTTTTTTAAATTTAGTAATACCAAAATATGAAAGCAGTTTTGTTATTCTTCAGTGATGGGTCAATTAGACATATATTAACCTGGAACTTTATTTTATTTTTTTTTTAAATATTTATTTATTTTTATTTATTACATTTATTTATTGTGTGTGTGTGTGTGGCCAGCTCAGCCCACCAGGGGGCGGGTCTGGCTGGCATGTGGTGCTGGGGATCGAACCGTGTTCCCTGTGCTTTGCCAAGCTTGTTTCAAGTAGGTGCTTTAGACCACTGAGCCATCTCTCCAGCCCCTGGAACTTTAAATGTACCAGTAGAAAAGGTTATTTCAATAAGAACCTTATGGTAATAATCACAATAGATTACTATAGAATTTTTACAGAGAAGGGTGGGCTTCATAATTTGTGTGCTCTGGGAAGGAATTTTGAAATGTGTAAGATCTGTTTTATTATTTTACTTTTGATGCTTCATAAATTTCCTATTGTACTTTCTGTACATATCCTTTTTGTTCATGATTTGGATTTTAGAGTAGTAGTTGGAATCTGTAAATTTCCTTGAAAGGTTTTTTTCAGTTTTCTTTTATATAGTTTCACTTACAGATAATTTAAAGCTAATTTTAAGTACACTTTTTTCTCCCAAGGAGATGAAGCTATATCTAAATCAGTGCCTGTCACCATGGATGATGATGATGAAGACAATGATCCTGAGAATAGGTATGATTCCATCTGTAAGGACATTAAAAAGATTATAACACACCCTAGGCACGGGCGCTTACAGCAGCAACGGAACAGCAAGCAGGTTGTAAAAACCAGGAGTGCCTGCCGTAGAAAGACTCACAGTCTTCCTGCAAGTTTGAAAGAAGGGCCACAAAGTGGGCTAAAACGCAGAAACCTTAAGAGAAAGTAAATACTAACACACCTAGCATAGGGTGTGTTATAAATTCAGAACTGTAAATTTTATGCTTTGCTGTAAACTGTGAACATTTTTGGAGATGCTTTTAATTTTGACAGGCTATTTTTTATGAAAGTGAATCATATCAATAAATTGGTGACAACACAAATCTCTCTGTCCATATTTGATTATCGTGTTTAATTGCCATCCCATGTGGTGGTTCTATTTATTCAGACCTATTGAAAAGGAAAGGGGAAAGAGATTACTCAGAGATATGGTAGACTGATTTTATCCATTTTCAAATAAAGTGGGTATAGTATGTTAGCAGTAACTTTAATTTGACCTAATAGGTTTAACTATAGACCTGTATAGGTTTAATTAACTGAGAGATGGCTGAGAGATGGAAAAAAGATTTACCCTTGTTATAGCAGTGAACAGTAAACAAAGATTAATTAAAGAAAATAATCATTGTGTTTCACATATCTTATGAGCCTTTCTGGAGCTATAGGATACTCTTACTCATCTTTAGCAGGTAGAGTAGTGTAAGTAAATAGAATTGGAATAATGGGATAGAGATATCTGACCTCTAATTCTAATGTTTCTGATAACTATGATTTTGGGCAAGTGACTTCTTTCACTGAAGTTTTCTGCCTCTAATATGAAAAGGTTGGATGGAATTTTTTTCTGATTAATTCTAGCACCAAAAGTCTTTATGGTTTTATTAAATAAGAACAGTATAATAACCATCCAGTTCTTTATAATATTGTTCCAGTATTAAGAAAAAATGGAAATATGCATGTAATTTTTCTGTCATAGTTTTGTAAGAAATTAACTGAGTAGTAAACACTGTGGGGTTAGCTGTTATACTTTAGATCTGTTTTATGTCTTGTTCATTCTGATAGGTTTTTGTTTCAAAGATCAGCATGCTGTTAATAAACGTTTGATTACGGTGAATGAACAGATTTTTTGTGTACTTTTAAATTAGAGGTTAGTCATAGATTGTTCTTTTTCTTCTTCTTTAAATGAAAACTATGTATTTAGTTATTGTATGGGATAGGGGTTGAGTCCTGAATGGAATAATAAAGGCATGAAACTTATCTGACATTTAATAGTACACCATCATAGCCAGATTATGAAAATACTCAGAGCTTTATCCTCTTTTAAAATGTTTTCCTTTTCATTTATAGATGGTAGTATTTGTTTTCTTATGCCATGAAGCCTGAAATGTTACTGACAGGCTAATCATGTTTAAAATAGTCTATCTTAATTTAAATGTGAATGATGAACTTTTCTTTTATCTTTAGTTGTCAAATATGTTAAAAGTATCATCATTTTTTGTGTTAAGAGTTTGTGAAAATATAAGTTAGATTTATCTTTTAAATTGCCTGATCATGCTGGGCATGGTAGTGCATGTCTATATAATAACAGCACTTAGGGACCTAGAGGCAGAAGGATTGTCAAGAGTTCAAGGCCACCCTGGGCTCCATGCTATATAGTATGTTGAAGGCCAGCCTGAACAACATCTGTCTTTGTGTAACTCAGTTCAGTGCATTTTATAAAATATATAAGTAGTCTGAAGATAAAGTTCCCCAACACGTTGCCTGCCTGGCAAGTGCAGAGTCCTAAATTCGATTCCTGGTTTTACAAAAAAACCCTATACCAAAGAAGCGCCTAATATACGTGGCTTATCTAGTCATGAGAAGAGGATACAGATACTTCCTTGTACTATTTTAGTATGGATATGCACTAAACAACTTTAAAAACTTGCAGATCATGATTGTCTTGGGAATATTTTTCCATTTTCATTTTTTTTTGTTCGAGTGAAATGCCCCCTCCCCACTTCCCCTTTTTTTTGAGACAGGTTCTCACTATGTAGTTCAAACTGGCCTTGAGCTCACTTATGTAGCTCAGGCTGGCCTTGAACTCACCAGCTCCTTGTGCCTCAGTCTCCTGACTGCTGGGATTATAGGTGTGCGCCACCACACCTGGCCCTGAGTGAGATGTATTTTAGTAGATAGCATATTGTAATTGTGTGTAAATTTGTACACAATTGTGTAATTGTGTATAAATTGTGTGTAAATTTCATATGCATTCATATGCTTTGCCTTCAGTATTGGTATTTATGGAGAGGTAACTAGTGTATTGCAAATGCTTAACTACTTGAATGCAATAAATTTGTTTAAAACTTTTTTCTTGTTCAAGCATTTAATTTTAATTTCAATGCATCTTTCATAAGAACTCAAAAATTTGTTAGAATCAAGGAACATGGGCTACTTCGTAGTTAAAGAAGTTTGAACATTCGTGAAATTGAAGAAGTATATGCTTTGAATTCCCAAATCATGTATACATATATGTATATATATAATTATTTGAAAGTTTTACAATAGATTCACTTTTTCTTTAATGGCTGTGATATCTTTTGAGATCGTTTAAAAAACTCAGTCCTAAAAAATAAAAGAGAAAGAAAAAAAAACCTTAGTTCTATCTTGGATATTTTCGTAAATTAAGTTTCTGTTATTTTAATATGCTATTGATATAGCATCATTTATATTGGAACGTAAATGTATACTACTGTGATATATAATCGTCTGACCTGTGAACTAATTTGTTTAATCACATATATTTCATGAACAGTGGCAAACTACATTCTGTCTTTGCTGGTTGAGCATTTTAGAAGAAAATAAATAATAACCTTTTATTTTGAAATTCAATAATTTCAGATTTTTCTACCTTGGACTTTATGTACTTTTTGATAGGCAGAATAATAATACCAAACAACTTGTCAGGTTTTAAAAATTGTATATATATTTGAATCAGTTATGTGAATGTGCTATTGCTGTCATGTTTTGACTTTTTGAACATGTGTTAGGCTTTAAATTGTTTCTATGTAAGACATTCATTGATATGGGTTGAATATCCCTTATATGAAATGCTTGGGATCAGAAGTGTTTCTTCGTATATTTACCTGTACTTTACCATTTGAGCATTAATAATTGCAAAATCTGAAGGATTTTGGAGAACATCAGATTTTGGATTTTTAGATGAGAAATGCTCAGGTGATACATTATGTATGATTCCTTTGTTTTCACTATAATTGGGGATATCTTCACCAAATCTTTTCTTGAAATAGTATACATTTTAGTTACTGTACTGTGAATGAGCCTCAGTAGAAGGATGGTAATGTGTTCAAGTGTAATAGCATTAGTATTTAGAAACACTATTTTTAGAGTAGCCTTCATTTGTATATTGCAGAATATGAAAAAAATCTTTAAAATTGTGCTTTTGAGACAAAAAGGATACAAGATTTTTTCTGTGTAATTTCCTTCTGTCTTAATTTGGACAAAAAGCTGATACTTTTATATGATATCTTCCTTTCCTGTCAGTACCCAAAAGAATGCTTTCTGGGTTCTAGTAGTATTCCATAGGGTTTTTTTTTTCCCTTTTTGTCGTAATTTCCTTTTGGGGTAGGCAAATCTTTTTTTTTTTTTTCCTTTAGTAGAAACAATCCGGTATAATTGAGATTGGTCAAAGAAATTACTTTTTTCTGTTTTTTTTCTTTTATAAAAAATAATTTCTTTATTAAATTTACAGATGATTTTATTTTTTAAATGTACTTAGCACAAGGTCTATAGGGTCTCACTATACAGTTCAAACTCGTAGTGATTCTCCTGTTTTGTTTTTTTTTAAATATAGAACAACCTGTTTTATTGGGAATTTTTAAAATTTAACAGGAAAAGTAAAAAAAAAAGAAAGAAAGAAACTTGTAACTGGGAATTCAATACACTTTCTAAAAACAGTTTCCCAAGAAAAGTTCCATTTTACAGGGCCCTGCTATCTAGCCCAGGTTGGCCTGAACTCACAGCAATCTTCCTGCCTTAGGCTCCCCAATTGTTGGGATTACCGACTGTGCCATCATACTTGGCAGTGATATGTGGTATCCCTGGATGGATGCCATTACCTATTATTGATAGGTGTGCTTAAATGTGGTGGGACTAGGACATAACCTTTTGGTAATAGCTTTGCCTTTCAAACAGAAAATACATTTTTATTTTTTCCTCTGCTGGCTTGGTGTTGAAATTCTGTTGATGGATGGCTTTATACTGTTAAGCCAACATATGTTGGAAACAGACTAATCATTCCTGGCAGTTGTTCATATTAATGAAGATACTGTATTTAATGATTACCTGATTTCAACAAAATTAATGCTATGAGTATATCCTATGTCTTTTTTTATGTCTTTTTTAATCATGACTTTCTCTTGTTTTCCATTTTAAACTTATCCAAATGTCCATCTCCTGCATGTTTTTTTTCCTGTATTCTGTAAAATTTGTAAAATGTGGGATGATTTTTGTATGATTTTTTTTTTGATGGTTGTACTCTGGTTAGTGAAATTGTTTTGATTCTCTTTTATTGTACTTGACAATCAGTGGCACTTTAAGGATTTAGCTTGTTTTTTTCTGTTTGATTGAGGATTTCAGTATGTACCAGTTTTAAGGTAAATGTTTTTCAATTAAATGTCAAAGTAGGGCAGGTAAGTATTAGAAGTGATTCAACCATAACACAGGTATCTTGTCAATAGTTATCATCTATTTGTAGATGACTAACTTGGTTGCATTTGGTAGTAGCTCTCTGTCTTATTTTACACTTCCCAGGAAGAAGAGAAATATGGTTAGTAGTGGTGATCTTTCTTTTTGTTTAAGACTTAGATGTATACAATAAACTTTACTTCCTGTATTCTTTGGTGACATTGAGCTTTCCAGAAAATGAGAAATAGCCCTACTGCCAAAAGTTGGGATTTTAGTGTTAGCAAATGTAAACAATTTTTCTGGCTTATGAGTTAGAGTAAATTATGTTTTCACATTTCAAATAAAACATAGTGAACTGGGGCTGGGGCTCAGTGGTAGAGCACTTGGTAGCATGCATGAGACCCTGAGTTCAATACCCAGTACAGCCCATCCTCCAAAAAAAAAAATCTCCTAGGTGGTGGTGGTGGTGGTGGTGGTGGTGGTGGTGGTGGTGGTGGTCGTCGTCGTCGTCGTCGTCGTCGTCGTCGTCGTCGTCGTCGTCGTCGTCGTCTTCTTCTTCTTCTTCTTCTTCTTCTTCTTCTTCTTCTTCTTCTTCTTCTTCTTCTTCTTCCTCCTCCTCCTCCTCCTCCTCCTCCTCC
>NW_004524929.1:713081-723699 GCF_000260255.1 Octodon degus
TTTTGGGTGGAACCGGGGATTGAACTCAGGCTCTTGTGCTCGCCAGGGAAGCGCTTATTCCACTGAGCCATCTCCCTGGCCCCTAAAATTTCATGTTTTACTATTTTTTTTGTGTGGTGGAACTGGGTATTGAACTCAGGCCCTTGCACTTGCCAGGGAAGCGCTTATTCCACTGAGCCATCTCCCTGGCCAAACTCTTAGTTCTATAAGTGATCAAATTTCCTAAATTTCTATCAATTTTAATAAATTTTGTACTTCTTGAACAAAATTAAAGAATAAATGGTGTTGTAACTCAGGCCTATTTAAGCATCATACCCTGTGTATAAATTATTAATAAGTATGGATTCTTAACTTTTTATTCCTAAAATTAAAAGACATTATTTGATAGCTTTCCTGGTACCCTCAAAAAGAATAGAGGGCAGCTTTTCATTAATCACAGATATTGTAGGCCATATAATTGATAAAATGTTCTGAGTCTTTGTTTAGCAACTTCATCTTTACTTTATGAATTCTACTATTGGATACAGATGATTATGCCTTAAACATATTTTTAGTGGAAAACTTTGTGCCAAGTTCTAATTTTGAACCTAAGAATGAAATTATGTTACTATAAAGTTTGAAGGGTTCCATAGTAATTGTGAGAAATATTTTATTTAAAAAGCTTTAGTACATGATATTTATTAATATAGATCCTTATACTGTAGCAGAAAGATATATTTGGCACTTTGTTCTCACTGAAAATATTTAACATTTTTGACTGTATGATTTTAAATTGTTTTGAAAATATGTGATTTTTAAAAAATTTTTTTTGTGTGTGTGTGTGGCCAGCTCAGCCCACCAGGGGGCGTGGCTGGCCGACATGTGGTGCTGGGGGATCGAACCTCGGTCCCTGTGCTTTGCCAAGCTTGTTCCAAGTAGTGCTTTAGACCACTGAGCCATCTCTCCAGCCCTAAAATATGTGATTTTAAGTGCTATATATACTGAGAGAATTATTGTGTATCTTTAAAGAACATGCACTTAAATGTATGATCATCATACTCAAAATTCTATTACTGTACGTTCTATATAAACTTTGATACTGTGCACAGAATGTATAACAACAGATTTTACATGAACTCTGTCACCTTTGTATATGGATATTTTGGTTGGATGTAATTTTTATTTAGCAGTTCTCTTTTAAAACTTTTCAGAGCTCCTGAAAAGGTAAAGCAATAGTTATGAAATGTGTTTCACATGCCTTTCTACATTTTAGAAATGAAACATGTTGGGCTAGACATGTTTAACATTATAGAAATCTTGCATTGTTTTATTTCTAAATGCACAAATTTGTAATCAGGGAAATATCTTTCAGAAAGTGATGATAATGTATTTGTCTAGATGCTCATTAACACAAGTGGTTGATGAGTAGAGTATAGCACTAGCATAGTAAAACTAATGAGAGTGATCTTTTTTTATTTTAGGTTCTGTTTCTGGCTTTGCCACTCTGTAGTTTTGTTTGTTTGTTTAAGTCATTTTTCCACTGTAACTGTGTTTTCTCATCTGTAAAATGACAGTTGGAATCCATGCTCCTTTTATCAAAGCTCTTAACATTTGTGTTGCTTTTGGTATGGCTTTTCCTTTAAAATTCCCTGGTGCCAAGAGAGCCTTCTCCTGAGTACTATTTTTTGAGAAATCCAACAGTTTGAATTACATACTGACTTACATACCAGCAAGAGGCATTTTCCTGTTTCAGTGCTTAAAGAAGAGAGAGACATTAATTACTCATTCTTTCTTGGTAAGATCATAGTTACCAAAGTTTGTTTTGACTTTCTAATTTTTTTCCCGATTGCTTGTGTTGTTAGAATCATTTCTTATTTTTGCTTTCTTTTAGTAGGTGAAAAGATTGTAAGGCATTTTCTTAGTCTCCATTATATAATTTGGAAGGTTTGGTTTGTGTGGATTTTGAGGTCCTATTATTTATTCTCTGATGCACCAGTTTCATTGTTTGTGGGTTTTTACTCTCACTTCCATATTGTTTTGCACTCCCTGCCCTTGCCTCTCTTTCAGGAACATGGAGGAATGGCTCCATTACCTGCCACTTTGCCCAGGCTTTCTGCACACAAGAGTGTCACAGCCTGTACTTTTAATGTTTCGGATAGTTGTGACTGACTGCTTTGGGTGCAACACCTGCCCCAAGATGTAATATTGAGCATTGAAATTCCAGGAACAGTTACCTTCGTTGCCTGGATGGTTTTCCCACAAACGCCTTGGAATGACTCAAGAAAGGAAACGTCAGAGCAAGCAGGATCAAATCAGCTAGGGATCATGCTATGTATCCATTACATGCATACCAGCATGGGTCCAGCTGAGGCCTGCAAAATGATGCTTTTCCAGCCTCAGCTGACTCTCATGTGACAATGTCCTTGAATTCTCTGTGGCCTGAGACTCCAGAGTTAAGGTAGTGGAGTTTGCCTTTAAAGCATCTCACAGCAGGCTACTTTGTAGATGGGACACGACTCACCTTAACATCCTTGTTGCTTGCTTATGTTGAAGATCAGCCTTAGCACTTAGGTCCTTTAAGTAAAGTTCTAATTTTGAGATGTAGTAAGTTTAAATAGCTGTTTATGGAACCATACATTTTGCACATATTCAACTTGATCCATCATTTTTATTTATGAAAAATGATTGAGCTTTTAAAATTCATTCTTAATTTACTTGGCTGTAAATAAGAATACAGCCTTTAGTCAAAAATTAAGAGGCAAATATAAAGCTTTATAATTCTTTTTCGTTAAATTTGTTTTTTGAGATAGGGTCTTGCTATGTAGTTCAGGCTGGCCTTGAACTCACTATGTAGTAGCTCAGGCTGGCCTCAAACTCAAGGCAATCATCCCGCCTCAGCTTCCCAAGTATTGGGATTACAGGTGTGCAATACCACACCCAGCTCTATAAAACATTTTAGCCTAATAAAGCTTATAGAATCTTCATCACTCTGTTTTTAATTTGTAATTTGGAGAAATATGATCATTGTTTAAAATTTGTAATTCTTATGTTTCTGAGGTATTTACAGTTTCTTTACATAGTATATTCTTTTTTTGTCCTGCAAAGATCTTAGGTTTTTTTTTCCCATTTGTCTCCTCAGTGCTGGGATTACAGGTGTACACTACTATGCCCCGGTCTTGGTCACCAACTCAGCTAGCCTGGGGCTGGAGCTGGCATGCATGCAGAATGGGGGATCGAACCCTGGTCCCTGTGCTTACCAAAGCAGGTGCTTTTGTTTTGTGAGCTATTCCCCAGGCCTTAGTAAGATTTTATTTATTGTTGGAGCTTTGAAACAGGGTCTTGTGTGTAGTTCAGGCTGGCCTTGAATTTGCTATGATTCTTTAGTCTCAGCCTCTGAGAGCTGGGATTAGAGGTATGCACCACCAATGCCCGGGTAGTGAAGTTTTATTTTGGTGGTTCAATTAGATAGTATATTCTTACTGATGGTCATTAAGGTGTAATTCTTCAGTATGTGGATCTGACTTGATTTTCTATGAATATTTACTTTGTTTTTTTATCACTTATAGAAAGTTTGTCCTTCACAAGAAGACACTACATCCCTTACCTTTTCAATATTTTTTTGTGGGCAGGAGAGATATTTTGGCAGTCTAAGCACCTGCCTGACAAGTGCAAGTACCGGAGTTCAAACCCTGGCACCATATGCCTTGCCCGCCCCAGAACCCCAGGTGCGCTGTGCCTGCCCTGAAACTGGGTGTGGTGGTGCATGCCTGTAATCCCAGTGCTGGTGAGGCTGAGACAGGAGGATCATTGAGTCTGAACTGCATAATGAGACTCTATCAAATACATTAAAAAAATAAAAATAAAGTATACCCTTATGTAAATTTTTTGTTGTGAGGCAAGGTGTAGCTAAATTGCCCAGATTGGGTGTGAATTTGGGATCCTTCTGCTTCAGCCTTCCACAATACTACAGTTCTGCACCACCATACCAGGCTCCTAAGATTTATTATGTAATTTCTTAGTTGATATCCAAATTGCGTCTTATCTCCTGTATATATTTAGTTTCTTTACAATCCCAAACTTAATGAGTTAAGTAGGTTTAACTATTTACCTTGCATTTAGTAAACATAATCATAGCCTGTAGTTTGAAAGAAGAATAATTATGTGTTTTTTTTTAATGAATCACATCCAAATTGTCATAGCTTCTATAGAAATTTCTTCGTTGTTTTTTTTTTTTTTTTAATTTTTAGGGAAGGGTCTACAGGGTGTTCAGGGTCTCACTACTAGATTGGACTCATAGTGATCTGCCTGTTTACAGCTTCTCAAGAGCTGGAATTACAGGCATGCGCCACCATGCCCAGTCTCAATTGCTGTCTCAGTGCACCCTGCGGGCTGGGCTGGTACGAGGTGCTGGTATGGCAGGCCTAGAGATTGAACCCCTGGCCCCTGTGCCTGGTTAGGCACTTTAATCTGCTGAGCTACTTGGCCAGCCCTAAAGCTTTCTTTTTTGAGCAGAACCGGGGATTGAACTCAGGCCCTTGCGCTTGCCAGGCAAGCACTTATTCTACTGAGCCATCTCACTGGCTCCCCTAAAGCTTTTTTTTTAGACAGGGTCTCACTATGTAGTTCAGACTGGCCTTGAACTCACTGTGTGGCGCAGGTGTTCTTGAACTCAGTGTTCCTTGTATCTCAGCTTCCTGTGTACTAGGATTACAGGTGGGTGCTACCACACCTGGCTGCTACTCTAGAATTTTTAGACTTTGGATTTTATGAACACAAACAAATGAGATTATTCTGGTAATATTTAGAATAACTAGATTTGACATAAAGTTTTGTTGACTCTTCATTATCCTATCCAAATGATAAGATTTTTTGAAACTGCAAGTGAACTGTTGTTTTTACATTTCTAACCTAATATGTAAGAATTCACACATTTTATTTTATGTGCTATGAAAATAGTGGAGAAAGTTTTTTACGGTCAATAAAAAATAACAATATACTTTATATTGGTGATTATTTTAGAGATTTTTGTCCAGAGAGATACTTTAAAAGACTTCCCTTTATTTTGAAACTGTGTCTTGATTTGGGAGGATGTGTTGATACTATATGTATTTTTAATTTGGCCATGGAGATTGATGCCAGGGGCCCACATGTGTGAGGTGTAAACCCTTACCACTAAGCTATATTCCCAACCTTTTAAAAAATGCTTTGAGGTAGGGTCTTTCTAAGTTTCATACACTGATGTGGGACTTTCGATTTTCTGGCCCCCATCTCCTGATTAAGATTACAAATGTGTGCTATCTTGCTCACCTTGGGAATATTCTTTATTTTATAATGTGATATTTTATTCGAGTGATTTGATTTAAATTTGCTGGTAAAATCAAAAGCTGTAACTACATTCTCATTTAAAAGATGTGTACTAGTATATACATTCTAATTCAATTCATCAAGAGATATATGAGCAAGTAATTTTGGAGTTCAATTCCAGTAAGACTTAAATTTGTATGATCTAGTTTCTACTTTCTTGGGAGACAGATCAGGGCAGAAATCATTTAAAAACACACTCATCTGCATCCTTCTTTTTGTAGCGATTCTCTTTGTTTTATAAATTTTTCTGATCCATCTGTTTGAAGGAGAAAGTGCAAAAAGATATATGAGTAAACCTTTATGTAAGTGTTTGGCGTGTTTTAAATCTGTTGAGTACCTTCGCTCTTCATCTTTAAATATAGCAGTGTACATTCCATCTGTCACAACCGAGGAGGCCTTAACATGTATTAATATCTCTACAGTTGAATGAATTCTTTTTTGGTGTATTAGAGACAGGATTTCCTTATGCAGTTCAGACTGGCCTTGAACTCACTTTGTAGCCTAGGCTGGCCTTGAACTTGCAGCAGTCCTCCTGCCTCATCCTCCTGAGTGCTGATATTTACAGATGTGCACCACCATGCCACCATTGATTGAAATGTGAATGTGTGGTAGGGAATATAAAGAGGGGTTTCTAATCCAGAAATAACAGAGGTTTCATGATCTCTGCTTGTATTCATCACCTTACCTGTCTCTGGGAAACAATACCTGATACACACAATTTAAGGTAGGAGAAGTTTAATGTGGTTCACGTTTTCAGTGGATTCATTCCATGGTTGTCTGGCACCAAGGCAGAAAAACTGCTCAACATGTGGCAATCAGGAAGAGAGCAGGGACAAATAATATATTCTTCCAGGTTATGCCTCCAGTGACCTTGCCTGTTTGGATCAGGCCCTACCTCTAAACACAGGAGACTTTGAAGATATTTTAGATCTCAACTGTAACATTCCAGCCCAGGGTTCTAAAAGGCTCTTGCGCATCTCATTATATACAATGAACTTAGTCCGTCTCTAAGAGACACCAAAGTCTTTAACAGTTTTAGCATTGCTGAAAAGTCAAAGTCCAGAGTTGCCCTACAATCCTGAGTTGTCAACTCCAGTGAAAATTGAAAAGAATGTTAAAATAATTTCAACATACAATGAGAAAGAATAGTCATTTTGATTCCAAAAGGGAGGAATGGGGGGATAGACTAAAGCAAGACCAAAATGAACAGAGCACACATTAAGTCCTGTAGCAATATGCCTATCAGTTATGGCAGTTCGTGGTAAGATGTACATTCCTGTAGAGCTTGGGGAATCACCACCCCTGTTGTCCTACTGGTTGTAGCCTACATGGCATCTTTCTTGAAGTAGCATTGCAGTAGTTTTCCTCAGATGACTTTCCACATTCCTTGCATTTCTTAACATTTTGGGAGGCGCTACTGCAGCTTTGTTTTTACTCTCATAGCTTTAAGCATTGCCCACTCAGGGACTTCAGCAGGGCATTTGACCTGTTGCACAATTTTGCCTGGCCATCCATGCCTTTTGAAATTGGTATAAAAGCCTCTGTGGCCCTATAACTCTTGCATTTTGTATGCTTGAGAAACCAGAAACATGCATAATACTAGAGCCTGTGCAGCTGGACCCCATTAGGCCTGTAGCGGTCTCTGAGAACTTGAATTGCCGCCATCAGGGGTACAGTTCCCTAGGAGGTCCTTAATGAAGAGGATGCCCTGGAGCGCTGATCTCAAAAGAAAATCTTTCAAAGGAGTTTACCATTTTATATCCTTTAACCTGTGATGTGTATGCCCTCAAGCATTTTTCTATTTTTTTGATGCAAAGTACTTGGCTTTTGAAAAATGTTAATTGTTTTAGCAGTGCTGTTATCCTACTCTCAATTTTATTTGTACTTCCTCCTTTGGAGCTAAGCTGCTAACTTCAAATCATTCAGCTCTATTGATTTTGTTTGTTTGATTTTTTTATTTTTCAAAAATATTATTATTATTATTATTATTATTATTATTGTTATTATGGTCTTCTTGAGACAGGTTTTCACTATGTAGTTTAGGTTGGCCTTGGACTCACTGTTCTGGATTCTCACTGTAGATCTGGCTGACTGTAGCAAAAAAATAACTGTGCCACAGACTGAATGAAATTTTCTCTGTGAGATCTCTTAGTGTGTCACCTTTTAAATTTAGCCTCACAAGGCTGGGCATGATGATACACTCTTACAATCCCAGCATTTGGGAGACTGAAGCAGGATCACCATGAATTTGAGGCTAGCCTGAGCTACTTAGTGAGTTCAGGACCAACCTGGGCAAGACCCTGTCTCAAAAAACCAAAACACAAAACAAAACAAAACAAATCCATACAGTCATTGTATACAGAGAAAACACAATTTTTCCCAGAATAAAACACACATGACCTCTATTCCAGTTTTCAGTGTAGTCCTTATTTCCATATGAAACCTCATGAGCCTGATCCTTATTGTTTCTCTTTATCAGCTTTCTGGCCTTCTGCAGTGCAGCCAGAACCACCCATCTAGCTTGGCTTGTAGCGTGCTAGGGCTTCTCTAGCCAGCCTCTTCAAACCTTCACATACTGTTTTGAAAGGCCTTTAAACTACATGGTTAGGCAACAGTCCCAGTACCATTCCAGTTTTCTGTGTTGGCTCTCCCATCATTGGGATACAATATCTGAAACTCACAGCTTAACAGAAGAGAGATTTAGCTCATAGTTTTAGTGGGTTCATTCCAGGAATGGCATGTTTAGAGTGTATGCCAGCAAACAGCTGCTTAATCCAGGACAGCTAGGAAGGAGAGATGAGAAGAGACAGGCAAAATGTACCCTTCATGATCATGTCCCAAGTGACCTGCCTCTTCTGCTCAGTCCCCACCTCTGACCTCAGGCTTTTGGTATACATTTCAGATTTAAAACATAGCACAGTTATAAGATTCTGATTATGCTAATCAGTTTTGATTGCAGAGTAGATGTTTAGCCTATAAAAGTTAGCTTATGGTAAACTGCTAAAACATTTTCACCTTTTCCCTGTGCCTTTTTATCCCTTTGCTACTGTGATTTATGAATTTATAGCAAAGGACACCCAGAATAATCAAACTCATTGTCTTACACGTTTTTTTATGATTGCTTTTCGTTTACATTTTCAGGCAACTTTTTTTTAGTGCAAACAAGGAACATGGAATTTTTTAAGAAACATTTTTAACATATGATGGTATTAGTAAAAGAAATATCTTATTCTTTTAGCAGTTGCCTTTTCTATTCATGAGTTGGTGTTTGGGAAACATTTTGAGAAATTTTGATTTGAGTGAAGCTATTGCACTATCTTTTTGAAAAAAACTCGTTTGTAGTAACTTACGTTGTTTTACCATGTTTGTAATTAATGGTGCGCATGTCCCTTTTCTTTTCTCCCCTATCTTGAATATTGTTAGAGGTTCCTGAGTACTTCAATACTTGGTGTTGTTTTAGCTGGTTAATAGATTTGTGAAGTAAATAGAAATTAAGGTCCAAAAATGTTATTCTACGTTTTGAGACACTGTTTCATACTAGAGTGGTTTATTATGTGCTGCTAGTCCAAAATGCGTTTTGTTGTTGGATATGTCACCTCCTGTTGGAGTTTTCTCTAGGAATGCCATTTGTCTAGATAAACAGATTTACTTTTGTTGAACTGACATTGTATTTATTGGATAATGGCAACAGCAAATGTCACATTGGTAGGTTACCCAGTATCAAGTTGTAATTGGTCAAAACAGTCAATGGACTATTTCTTTGAGATTCTCCAGTATATTGGGAAATTATATAGAATTAAAAAATAAAAGTACAAGTAACATTTTCACAAGTGTTTGTTGATACCTTTGGTTAAAGTATTTTGGCCAGTCTCTTAATTACAGTATAAAATCTGCAATTTGACATGTGTGTTAGTATTTTGATACAGAGAATTCTGTTCTTGTTTTTAATTTGGTATATATGTAGTTTTTTGTTTTTTTGTTTTTTGTTTTTTGTTTTTTTTACTCTTAAGAATTGCCAAGAAGATGCTTTTAGAAGAAATTAAAGCGAATCTTTCCTCTGATGAGGATGGATCTTCAGATGATGAATCAGAAGAAGGGAAAAAAAGAGCTGGAAAACAAAATGAAGAGAACGCAGGAGATGAGGGTGAGCTCCCCAAGAGAAGTAGAGGATGTCGTAATTGGCTTTCTTGATGAGTTCAGTCTTTGAAGAATATCTGAAGCCTATTAATTAATGCATACATTTAAAGTTTAAAGAAAATGAAGTTTATTAAAATGTATAAGGCCTTGGGCATGTATTTCAGTGGAGGAGCACTTGCCTAGCATATATGATGTCTTAGGTTTGATCTCCAGTATCGCAGAAGAAAAGTTTGCAACTTTATTATCATTATTCCTTTGAGTATCTTGTAATAATTGTGATAGTTAATCTAGTTTTGTCAGTGCCAATGAGCATGATTTTTATGTAAAAAGACTAAAGTGATATACATGGGTGATACTTGGTAAATATTCAATAATGGTGATATTAAGTTTAATATGTAAGGTGAACTGTTACCAGTGATGCCAAATATACTCTACTTTGGTATTTGTACAGCTCTGATAATGTCCATAAATTATGGTAATTGTCAATAGACAAATTTATAATGTAAAATCTAAAGATGCTGAATATCTTATTGGTGTTTTCTTCATTTAGAAGGAAAAAATCAGGTCAATTCTGAATCAGATTCAGATTCTGAAGAATCTAAGAAGCCAAGATACAGACATAGGCTCTTGAGGCATAAACTAACTGTGAGTGATGGAGAATCTGGAGAAGAAAAAAGGACAAAGCCTAAGGAACATAAAGAAGTGAAAGCCAGAAATAGAAGAAAGGGTAAGGCATTTCTATTCTGAATGTAAAAAACATACTGTTTTACAAGTAACTACAATAATGAAATTTAAGTATGTCTACTCAAACAGTTGACCACTAATACTAAGAGTGTCAGTGCAACTATATTTTCTTATATGAGTAAAATAGAGAATTTATAGTGGGAAAATAATACACTAAAAATAAAGGAGTTAATAATTAAAATATACTTAAAGAGTGTATAAAATGTAAGACTACACAATTAAAAGAAGAAAAGTACACTCCTGTGGGATGATGGAAAATACAATTAGTTTGAGTAAACACCTACAAGTTTATTAGAAAAACTTGAATTGGATATATGTATATTAAATTTGCAGTGCATGACAGTCTGAGTCCTTCTGCACTGAGTTTAAATCCTTCCAGTATCACTTTATTTTT
>NW_004524929.1:724464-726954 GCF_000260255.1 Octodon degus
TGCACAGAAGAAAAAGATATCCCAGAAGAAACTGAAGAAACAAAAACTTATGGCACGGGAATAAATTAAGCATAAAAAAAATGCAAATAAAATTAATGTTGTCTGTTAACAAAAGAAAATGAATACGATCATTATCTGGTACAAAGTTTTCCAGCCTACATATATATGCAAATTACTTGAGTTTTAAATTATACTATGGACCCTGAAAGACATTATGGACAGTGAAATAAATTAGCTGCAGAACTATAATTATATGGTGTCATGTGGAAGCTTAAAAGCTTGATTTCATAACTACTACTAAAACTTGATTTCGTCTTTGTAGAGCTAGGTTAAAGAGAAAGTGAGTACAAGGGATGAAAGGTACAAAAATGCAGTTAGATAAGGGGATAATTCTATTCTATAGTACAGTGGGGTGGCTATAATATACTACTATTTATTTTATATTTTATGAAGAGAGGTGATTGAAATTTTTCCAACACAAAGAAAGAGTGTTTAAGGGGCTAGAAATGCTAATTTTCTTCACTTATTACCTATGATATAGATGTATTAAATTATACGGTACTCTCTGTGATTATTATGTACCAGGAAATTAAAAAATGTATGTATGACTGTGCTCCATGGTAAGGCAATTATATCACCATTACTGGTGCTAAGACCTATAAAATCAAATATTTCAGAAGTTTCTTAGTGATCTGATATGTGGCTAGTTTTGATAATTTAGTATGAATTAGAGATTGATATTATAAAAACTTGAAGAACCCTGAACATTGTTTTGTGTAACAGAGACATTGTCTAATACATACAAAGGAGGGTGTCTTCAGCTTCTTGGAAGAGTGAGCATTAATCTCAGAAAATGGTTTAGAAAGAAGGGTTTTATCTGACAGATCAAGTTGGGAAGGGGTCAGCTAGGTGTGTTGTAAAGATTTATAATACAAGCACGAAAAAATGTAAAAGTCTGTGTAAAATATCTGGCACATGGGCCAGTGTGGTGTTGCATGCCTGTGAGTCCTCCTAGAACTTTAGAGGCTGAGGCAGAAGAATAGCCATGAATTCTTACATAGTGAGTTTAAATCCAGCTAGAACTAAATAGTGATACCCTCAAAATAAAATATTTGACATACAATGAAAGGAATGACATTAATGTAGAAGATAGGTGGGAGAAAAGAATAGACGATGAGACTGAGACCAAATATTGGAGAATTGTATAAGCTTCTGTGCCTCATGCTGCAATAATTGCTGGCATGTACCAAAAGGTATATCTGCTGTATTTGACAAGAGCATTTTTATTTGAAAAAAGCAAATGTATTGGCTACTTAAGTATGATATTAGTTAAGCAGGAATTTGGCTTAGCAATAAAAGCCAAAGAACTGTTTTGTGTTTTTCTTTTTTTTTTTTTTAATGTATTTGGTATAGGGTTTCACTATGTACACCAGACTCGTAGTGATCCTTCTGTTTTCAGCCTCCCCAGCACTGGGATTACAGGCATGTGCCATAGTGTCTGGTCTCTAGGTGGCTGACTCAGCATGCCGGAGATCAAACCCCAGTCACTGTGCTTGCCTAAGCAGGCACTTAGTCCGCTGAGCTGTCTCACCAGTCTTGTGTGGTTTGTCTGTATAAGGGGTGATTTTTTTTTTGAGGCAAGAACTTGCCATGCAGTTCAGGCTAGTCTTGAACACATGTAGCTCAGGATGGCTCCAACTTGTGGTAGTCCTCCGTCCTCTGTCTCGTGAATGCTAAGATTATAGGCATGAGCCACAAAGCTTGGCTATAAGGGGCAGATTCTGAAGCTATGTATAATATATAGAGTATGCAACTCCTTGAGTGTAGATCCCTCCTTGCTAGGAAATAAAATAAATCTTCTTTAGGGATAGGAAAGCAATTTTGAAAATCCTTCAAAAATACAGAACCTCTTTGGACTCAAGAGCCATGAAAGATTTTTAAAAAGTTGTTTTTATTTTTTGTATTTTTGTGTAATAGCTATATATTAAGATATCATTACAAACCATACAGTTCATTTATGATATATAATTAAAATTTCTATTTTATTCACAAAGTACCATGATTTATTAAAAACCTTTTTGATTTGAAATGCATACAGAAAAATGCATGTGTAATATGAAGGCAACTTAATGAACATTACAGGTACCCTGCCGAAGCAACAAAATGTTCATTGTTTGCACCCAAGAATCACAACCTTAGCAGGATTACCTGTTCCCCTCTTGAGCAGTTTTTAGTCAAAGATGTAATTTTATTAGATTGTGAATGATCATCAATTTCTTTGCAGCATGACTGCAAGCTCTTTCGGATTTTAAAAAAGAACTGAGTGATTTAACAGGTTAAACGATAACAAGGATTCCCATACATCTTCAACAAAGGGAATCAAACTGGTGCTGCCTTTGAGAATTTGCTTAAGATGTAGAATGCTTTAGTGTTCTTGATTATGTTTAAGATTTGCTTTACTTAAGCCTGTGTGTGTGTGTGTGTGTGTGT
>NW_004524929.1:727149-727986 GCF_000260255.1 Octodon degus
GGGGTGGGGCCAGCATGGCAGGCCCAGGGATTGAACCTCCGGCCCCTGTGCCTGCTTGCAGATGCTTTAATCCGCTGAGCTATTTGGCCGTGACATATATTTTTATTGCCTGCTTCTGTGGGTAATTTGCGGTGGTACTGTCATTCAGGAACTCAATTTCTCCACAGTTTTGTTTGCAAGAATCAAATCAGAGCCTGGGTATGGTGGCACATACCTGTAATCCCAGCACTTGGGAGGCTGAGGCAGGAGGTTTGCTGCAAGTTTGAGACCAGCCTAGGCTACATAGTGAGTTCAAGGCCAGCCTGAACTATGGGGTGAGACTTTGTCTCAAAAACAACAGCAGGAAGTCAAATTACCCCATAAAGTTAACATAGAAGTTAACAGTTGAATTTGATTTGGTTCTTGTCCAAACTTGGTTTGTGACCGGAATCATGGAAATAATCGAGCTTGTGAACCAAGGTACCATAATATTATGCAGGTAGACTTTTTTTTGGTGTCAGATGATGAATTTGTTTATCAAACTGAATGTGGTTCTATGTTTTATGTTATTTATTTATTTATTTAGGCAGAACTGAGGATTGAACTCGGGCCCTTGTGTTTGCCAGAGAAGCACTTATTCCACTGAGCCATCTCCCTGGCAGCTTTTTTTTGTTTGTGTGAGAGAGAGTACACTCTTAACATACCATTATATTTTTATGCCCATGGTGATTAATGCATTTTTTTTTATTTTTATTTTTTTTAATTTTTTTTCTTTTCAGAGTTTTATTGATAAACATATAGCAATGAGACAGTTTCAAATCAAATCGAAAGTACAGTTTCAACAAATAATACACTGCA
>NW_004524929.1:728969-752026 GCF_000260255.1 Octodon degus
TAATGCATTTTTAACTTAAAATTTTTGCATCCGCCGCATCAGACCCACTGAATGATAGCCTTGTTACATGAGATGGCAATGTTCATGTAGTTCAGAGGAGAGATTTCCAAACTCTCTTGTTGATATATTGTCTACGAATCTCAATTGGGAGATGAGAAAAAATCTGAAGGCAATTGTGTACTTCGTAAATATTATTTAATAAAGTTAATATTTAAATGTATCATGTAGGTTAGCAAACAGTACAGCATGAAAAGTTTCATTTTCTCCTAAAATGGAAAAATGTCAAAATTATTTTAATGGCAATTTCGTAACATTGCCATTATAATATTAATGGCTCTTTTTTTCAAATGTCTTAGTAATATTTTTGTAGAATGGTATTATGCTTAGGGATAATCTGTCATATCAGCATTTAATTTCACATTGTACTGTGTAAAAGTGCTTGTTTATTTTTTTGTTTGATTTTTTTTATTCATTTTAATGAGAAAAAATAGTAATGAAACAGTTTCAAAAGAAGTTAGTAGGACAGTTACAATAATTGATACATTGCATATTGTTGTCTTCAGAGTAGTTAGTCAGAGAAGTTGCAGACATGTTATTTTGTCTAGACAATATTAGTACAGACCTTCTCATTGAACTAATAGAAGGTAGCTGTATACTATCCTGTTTTGTATGCACGGATATATTTTCACTACAAAATGGTCCTTCATTTATGTCCCCCTTTTTTGTTGTTTTGTCAGAGATGGGTGTTGTGTTGTTTTTAGAGAAACTGTATTTAGAGAACTCTTCAGAGTACCTTTTCATACTTGATACAGTTCCTATTGTAGGTACTTGAATTCAGCAAAATAGCCCAATATAGTCCAATAGTCCATAATAGTAGTGGGTTGTCAGCAGAACTGGCAACTGTCTGAAGTTGTTGACTTGAGCCTTTTATAGCTCAGCCTTATATAGCTGAGCATATTAATATGGCATTACTTTCTATACCTCGTGGTAATACTTTTCTGCTGGATGGTTAAGACCAAGTTAAAGCAAGACCTACATAAGGAAAAAAGTAGCTTTTGTATGTGCCAAGGTCAGTCAGATGTGCCCAGGATTTACTCTGAGACCATGTATAGCACCTTGTAGATCTTTTGTCAGTATCAGCCATCTGGATGAGTCACTGCGATTGCTTGACCAATTTGCTCTCTGTGAAAGTCTGAGAGGATTTTTTTCTCTCTAGGTGATTCTCTTTAGGCACACTATACATCATCGATCACTTTCCTCTGTAGCCCCATAATCTCCTTGATCAGATAATTTGGGACACCACTGAGTTACAAAATGTCACAGCACAGGTTCTCTTATGTCCTGAGTCTTGCCTGACCTTGAAGGGCTAGGGCCAACATATTGGCTATCCATGTAGCCCCTCTTTTTCTTTGTTTTTTGGTCTGCAAACTTTAGTTGTTAAACATCCAGAAGAGAAGCTTAATGATATTATTATCTTGTAACAGAGGCAGTTGAGCTTAACATCACTGTCTGTCTGAATATCAAATGCCTTAGACATAACATGGAGCTTCTATCTTCCAACAACCATGGATATTCTAAACTTTATTTTATTTTTTTGCTGAACTGGGGATTGAACTCAGGCCCTTGCGCTTGCCAGTGAAGTGCTTATTCCACTGAGCCATCTCCTCAGCCCCGGAGGTTCATGTACTTCAGTCAAATGCTACCTTTTGTTTTTTTGGTGGAACTGGGGATTGAACTCAAGCCCTTGCGCTTATTCTATTGAGCCATCGCCCTGGGCCCCCGATATTGAACTCAAGCCCTTGCACTTATTCTATTGAGCCGTCTCCCTGGCCCTCCAATCTAAACTTTAAATCCCTATAGAATGTGGAAAAAAAATTTACACATTTTTACACGGAAATTTAGAAATTGAACCATACACAACATTGTAGCAGGACAGGGGCTGGGGAGATGGCTCAGTGGAATAAGCGCTTCCCTGGCAAGCGCAAGGGCCTGAGTTCAATCCCCGGTTCCACCAAAAAAACAAAAACAAAACAAAACAAAACAAAACGAAAACCACTGTAGCAGGACAATCCTGTGACATTATTTTCTTGTCTGTTGTTTTCTTCTGTTACCTTTTTCCTTTTCCTTTAAAGAGTATAACAACAATTTATATGACATTGGAAGCAGTACCCATTTAGAAGACCAAAATGTCAGGCATTTCAAGCATGATTTTAGTATTACACACTGCTATACTTAGTTCATTTGCTCAATTCACAGACATCAGCATATATAGTCAGTCAGGGTGAGCACCCTATCCATCAACTGCTGTCTTCAAAATCCTGCTGGAGATTCTGAGGACCACTGCCTTAACCATCTTGTTTATATAAATCTATGGTTTTGCCCCTGCCATATTTCCTCTTTTCTCCTTTCACTCTCTTTGGTGTTTAATCCTTAAGTTCTCACTTTCCATTTAACTGTGTTATACCTTTCAATTTTTATTTCTTCTTTTGAGTTCTTGCATTAGGGAGACAATATGATATTTACACATGTGGGTCTGGTGTATTTCACTTATGTATATGTCTTCAAGTTGCAAGAGTTTGTTTAATGTTTATGGATATAAAACATCTGCTATTCTGACAATAATATGTGAATTTAGGTGAAGGTACATGTGTTTTTTTCAACAGATTTTTTTAATTGTTTGGTAGCTTTGAAAAAAATTTTTTCTTTTATTTTTCTAGAAAATAAAATATTTACAGTTCATTTAATAGTAACTGGAATTAGTACAATTTCCAAACTTAGGTTACACATTCTTTGGACAAATCTGAGTGTTAGTTGCAATTTTTTGGCTCTGATTTATCACTAGCATTTATTTTTATTTATTTATTTTTAAAGTCTTTATTTATGTGTGTGTGTGTGTGTGTGTGTGTGTGGCCAGCTCAGCCCACCAGGGGGCAGGGCTGGCTGGCTTGTGGTGCTGGGGGATTGAACCACTGTCCCTTTGTTTGCTAAGCTTGTTCTCAGTAGGTGCTTTAGACCACTGAGCCATCTCACCAGCCCCTATCACTACCATTTATAAAACCAGACCTAAGGAAAGATCTAGGTCTGGGGACACATACATGGTCTTGATATAGTGAATGTTTATCCTGGCTTTGAAAATTTTCAAATATTTGAAAATTAGTGTTAGACTTAAAATCTACTTACTCAGTGTTGGTTTGCACACGGATGTGGGAACCAATATCAACATATTTTCATACTTCATTCAACTTCTACTTGTTTACCAATTGCTTTATATTGTTTTATTGCATTAATTATAGTAAAATATAAATGTCATGAAATTTACCAGTGTAAGAATTTTTTAGTATAAGTGCTGCCAAAGCACAATTTAACCACTTATATGTGCAGTTTGGTTGTATCACATTATTACACAATCATCACTGCTGTCCATCTCCAGAACATTTTGATCATCATCTCAAATGGAATCTTTATAACCATTAAACAGTAATGCCTTATTCTCTTTTTCTCTATTTCCGTTACCAATTAATTATAATATTTGTGTTCTCCTGTCTCTTTTTGTCCCATCAACTAGAATAGAACTTTGATTCTGACCTCAGGTCAAGATAGTACTTTAAGTTTTTTAATTTTTAAATAATTATAGATTACAGAAATGTTGCAAAAATATCACAAATTTCTTTAGTGCTATTCATGTAGCTTCTCTGTTGTAATATATTACAGTTATTGTTGTACAATGATAAAAACCAGGAAATTAACATTGACAGAATACCATTAACTAAGTTAAGTGTAGCAGGTGGTGCCTGTGGGCCAAAACTTAGTGACTGCCTGTTTTTATAAAAGTTTTTGTGTATATCCATATTCATTCATTTTCTTCTTTTGCATATGCCCTTCAGCAAGGTTGAATGGAAATCAGTAGTTGTAAGAGACCACAAGATCCCTAAAGTCAAAAAACTTTTTCTGTCTTTTGAAGTAAGCCATAGAAGTTATTGAAAGCTCTTAGGGGCTGGAGAGATAGCTCAGTGAACTAAGTGCCTGCTTAGGCAAGTGCAGGGACCGGGGTTCGATCCCTGGCACCATATACCTCTTTGGCCCTGCTCCTGGGCACACTGAGCCAGCCACTAAGTCCAGGCATGGTGGCGCATGCCTGTAATCGCAGCACTGGCAAGGTTTTAAAAGGAGGATCACTGTAAGTGAGAGTTGCGTAGTGAGGCCCTGTACCAAATAAATAAATGAAGAAATAAAAAAGATCTTTGTTTTCCCATATTGTTTATTTTCTGCTCCAGGAGCTAAATCAGGATCCCCTACTGCATTCATTTATTATATTTCTTTATTCTAATTTATGACAGTTCCTCTATTTTTTTCTTGAGGCTTTTGAAGAATATGAGCCTATTATTTTCCCAACTGTTCCTTGATATTTGTCTGATGTTTTCTAACCATTAAATTGATATTATTACACATTTTTAAAAGAATGCCATAGAAATCATGTGTCATTTTGAATACATCATATTAAGTGCATATGGCATCAGTGTGCTTTTCTTTGGTAGTATTAACCTTGATTAGTTGGCTATTTTCATTTTTTTCAGGTTATTTCCACTATAAATATAAGCTAAGTACAGTGGTGTACACTTGTAATCTTAATACTCTGGGAGACTGAGGTAGGATAATTGTAACTTTGAGCCCATTTTATGAGACCTTGTCTCAAAAAGTGAAAAAGGGCTGGGGCCATTTTCTTATTTTTAGGTAATGAATATTTTGTGGGCATATACTTTTAAATTTTGTAAATATCTTCTTTATCATCCTACTTGAACCCACTAATTTTAGCAGCCATTTTGCCTATAGAGGTTGTTACTTTGGTGTTTGCCTAATGGTACTTTTTCATGTCTTACATTATTTAACATGTAGTAAATGTCAGAAAGAATGGTTTATTCCTATTTAGTTGGTAATTTTGTGTGTGTGTGTGTGTGTATTTATTTTTTGGATTTACTGACACTTGTTTCTAATATAATTGACATATCATAATTGTACATACTTATGAGGTACAGTGTGATGTTTTAATACAGGTACATTTATCATTCTTTTGTGGAGAGAACATTTAAAAATCCTCTCTTCTAGCTGTTTTGAAATACATGGTATATAATATATTTAAGCAAATTTCCTTTCTGCGAAGTGCTACCAAGCTTAATCCTTCAATCTACTGATTTTTTTTTTTGGTGGAACTGGGTATTGAACTCAGACCCTTGCGCTTGCCAGGGAAGTGCTTATTCCACTGAGCCATCTCCCCAGCCCCTCTACTGATGATTTTATACACATTAACCAAACTCTATCTCCCCTACCTCTGCCAATCACTATTCTACTCCCGAATTCCATGAGATCAGCTTTTTCCTTTATTGTTTACATTGTTCCAGCATTGTCTACTGAGTGTTCCTTCAAGGTGGAGTGTGTGTCATTTCATTATGTGCCCATCGTTATTTGACCACCACATTTTTTGGGGTAGGGGTGTACTGTAGAGGTGTTTCAGGCTCATATCTTTTCTTCCTTTGCTTTTTTCTGGCCAGAAAAATGCCTCATCGCTGGCAATTATGATTATAGAAATTATAGAGAAACAAAATTGAAGTTTTGTATCAATAATCTGGTCATAGCAGGCAGAATCTCTTTTCCTAGTGATATATACCTGAACAGCTTAGAATTTTATTCTCAGTACCTCCTTACTTTGTTAAATTCAACCTGTCTTCCAGTTGAAATGAGACAAAGTAAGAAGAATAGCTGTGACACTAACAGATGTCTTTTCCTCCCAGCCCCCACTCCAGTTATAGATGGAGTTTGTGATTTTGTTCACAAATTTTCCTGCAGTTGGTTTCTCTTTTAGAGTCCTAATGTTGTTTCTTTATATATCATTTCTATAGTTTTTAATTATCATTGTATGGAAGTCTACAATCACCTTTCCCCCTGTTGTTAGCCAGCCTACATTGCTTGTGTCAAATAGCTAGATTTATTTTATTAATTTACCTATGACAATCATTTACATATTTTATTGACTGGTAATTTTTCGCAATCACAGCTGAATACTTGCATCTTATTTATTTATTTTTATTTATATTTTAATAATTTTGTTGAGAAAGAAGTAGCAATGAGATAGTTTCAAAACTAGTAGTACAGTTACAATAATTAATACACTGCATATTGTTGTCTTTGTAGTAGTTATTCCTAGTACAAGATACAGATGATGTATTTTGTCTGAGCACTATTAGTTCAAAACCTTCTTCTCATTGAAATGAGAAAGTAGTTTTATATTTATGCTATTTTGTATATACAGATGTATATATATTTTTTCTACTACAAAATGGTTCATTTATATCCCCTTTTTTGTTTACTTTTGTCAGAGATGGGTATTCCATTGCCATTCATATATTGTAGGTGCATGAATTCAGCAGAGTAATTCAATATAGTCCAATAGTCTATAATAGTAGTGGGTTAGCCACAAGACTGGCAGTGTCAGAAGTTGTTGACTTGAGCCTTTTACAGCTCAGTCTATTCATATGGCTTTACTTTTTATACCTTGTTTTTATACTTTTCTGCTGGATGATTAAGACCAAGATAAAGCAAGGCCTATATAAGAAAACATAGAACTTGTATCTGACAAGGTCAGTCAGAACCTCACAGGAGTTACCCTGAAACCTTGTTCTGCAGTTTGTAGATCCTTTGTCAGTGTCAGCCATGTGGATGAGTCATGGTTATTGCTTGACCAATCTGCTGTCTGTGAAAGCCTGAGAGAATGTTTTCTCTCCATGTGACTCTCCTTATGCAGAACTATGGTTTTATAATTGCACTTTGAATGCATTTGAATTGCATTTATAAATACAGGTTGAGTAACCTTATCTAAAATCCTTGAGATGAGAAAGTTTTGGGGGTTGTGAAAGTTTTTTGGATTTTGGAAAGTTTGCACATACATATGGGATAACTTCCGTGTGGAACTCATGTCTAAATAAGAAACGTATTTCCTGTATATATTTTATGCATGTAGTCTGTGGCTTTTACTTTATTGTTTACATTGTTCTAGTATTTTATACAATATTCTTGATGTGTCTGAATTTTTGCTATATCTTATCACATGTGGTCAGATATGAAATTTTCTAATTTTGGAATCATCTTGATTCTGAAAGCTTTGAATTTTGCAGAGTTTCATTTTTTTGGGGTTGGAATGTTTCACCTTTTCCACTTATATTGTTCACTAGTGTGTTCTGTATCACACTGCTGGTGAACCTTTCAGGACTTTTAATGATGTAAACAGCCTGCTGCGGCACATGTACCATTGGTTGGCAACCACTGATGTATGATGCAGTTATGTATATTCCTGATGTTATCACAGCTAAAAAATGTGAAGTTAATTCGTATGTTAAGTGAATTTCATTTCTTTTGTAAAATGTTTAATAATTTAATGTATTTTTAAATTCAAGTGAGCAGCGAAGATTCAGAAGAGTCTGAGTTTCAGGAATCAGCAGTTAGTGAAGAAGTTAGTGATTCCGAAGATGAACAGCGACCCCGAACAAGGTAAGGCACTGTTTATCAAAAATTTTAAGAATTAATCTGAATGATTGTGCCTTCAAATTATTTGAACACTGGCTATTATAACCAATAATGTTAATAATTATAATGTATAATATTTAATTTTGTAACTAGTTTTACAACTTTTATTTTAAAAAGCACAAACACATTTCATATATAGTTAATTGTGTTCTAACCTGGCTGGTTTTTCTCTGTGCAAAACCAGTATTTACTGAAAGTTTTAGTTGTTACATGCAGAAGTTGTAGTGTAGATGAGACTTTGTACGTAGACTCCTTCAATCTAATATCTGATTTTAATATTTTCTATCTGTATGAATATTCTATGTATCAGTTTGTTTATTGTAAAATAGCATCTCAGTTATTTTTCCCTAGTTGCTGGGACAAATATCCAAAACCCCAAATGAAGGAAGGAACGGTTTATTTATCCCACAGTTACTGGAGAATTCAGTCCATACTCAGCTGGCTCCAAGGCAAATGGCACCTAATAGAGGGCATCAGTTCATGGTGGCAGCAGAGAGTAAGTCTGTCTGCCTTATGTTGCATTCAGGCTGTCTGCCCCAGGTGGGGTGTAGCACTCACACCCATAATCCCAGTAGCACCAACACCCATAATCCCAGCCCTAGATTATGAACTAATCAAAGTATAGAAATCACCCCATGACTGAATGAGGCTTTGGAGTGGCAACTAGACACAAACCATAGTAAATAGATTGTAATATTCTTATGTTAATTGATTTTTGTGGGCATTAATAACATGATACAAGTAAAAGGCTTATAATTACCAAAGATGCAATATGTCAGTTAGTATTTATTGATCACCGAATTAGAGAAATCAAGATACGTGTTTTCACAACGTGTACATCTACTGATATGCATTACTAATTTTATAAAAGTTTTTGCTTTTTTTTGATTAGACATACTTTATTGAGAAAAAGAATGGTTAGGAGAGAATTGAGTGATTTATGACATAGATTCAAATTAATAACTAGAGATGAGAAATTTATATAATATTGTATATAGTTTTCAGCTTAAATTTGGCAAAAGGCAGTCAAATTCCAAGTATCATTGTAATGGACCACACGAAACACCATGTTAGAGAAATATGTCTCCAAATTTACACTTCACATTCTGGTCAGTTGCATGGAGCTCTTTAAGGACACGTGTCATCATCGGTCCTGCAGTTGATGTGAGGAAAGCGATCAAATTACAAAAGCTTGCTTGGAGAAAAAACCCAAAGAAATTTTTTCTTTACATATGGAGTTTTGCTTTCAGTGTTAAAATTAAGACCAGGACAATATACAAAAATAGTTTTGAGTGCACATATGTTGCCCAAAATTTCAAAAGGACAGTATACACAGAAAAACCTAGGTGCAGTACAGCACACAAATTGGGTTGCAGACTAGACAGAAATGTGGCCACTGTTAACAGTCATAATTATTCAACCAAAATGTACCAAAAAATATGGATTAAATTTGGCCCAATTTAATATCTTGTCATTTATTATGAATAAATATTTGTTAGGCAAAGACTCAACATTCAACTCTTCTAAACAACATCTTTAATTTTTATCACAAATCTTTAGTCTCAGGCATGTCCTAAATGAGGACAGCACCATAATAGTATCACAATGTCTACAATATAAGCAAAACTGGACCCTACTTACCTATATCCTGATACATTTATATACTTTTTCTTTTTTAAGACTTAGCCTCACTATATAGTTCAGGCCAGTCTTGTATACACTGTGTAGCCCAGGCTGGCCTTGAACTTGTGGCAGTCCTCCTGTCTCAGCCTCCTGAGTAAAAAGATTACGGGCATGCACCACCATACCTGGTAACAATTTGGCTATAAACTTTTTTTTTTTTTACCAAGAAATGTTTTATTTTTCTTGCAGTAGCTTTTTTAATTGCACAAAATCATGTTTTTGCCATTTAAACATCACACAATCCTATTCTGAAAGACAAATGTTCATTAAAAACAAAGCAAAAATGAAAACTCACAACCTTAATCACCTAGATTTGTCATTTAAAGGTTTAAAGGAAAAAGGGGCTTTCTTACAAGCTTTTTCACAAGTGTCACATTTTCTCCTTAAAGGGAAAGATTTCAAAACAAAGGTGAAATAGCTTAAACAGAAATACTCATAAAAAGAAACTTTACAGAATTCTCAACAATATTAAGACAACATTGACTAACCAGTTTCATTACAGTGCCTTCCCCCACCCCCACCCTCAGTGTGTCCACCAAGACTAAGACAGGCTGTGTTCAGACAAATGAGTTCAAAATCCCAGTGAAATCAACAAGTGTTCCGCACCCCCGTGGACATCTTCCCTGCCCCCAACAGTGTGGCCACCCTACACTGTTAAACTGTAAATTGTGACTTTGGAAAACCCACCCCATGAGAGGGAGAAAATGCTGACATCTCCTGGGGTAACTCCTCCTTGTTCTCAGGCAACATTCTAAGCCACTGGTCCCCTATCCAAGGAGAAATGTAAGGGCCTCAAGGATGTCCCAGTTCCACAGCTGAGGGTCAGTTCATGAGGTCAGGCCCAGTTCTCCCCCAGCTGGCAAACCTTGGCCTGGGCAGCACTAAACAGTGTGATGCTGGCTGGGACAGACACTCATTCTCTTATCAAGAAGTGAGTCTAAGAAATGCTCATCATTGGTCAGGCTGGGATTGAGCCAAAGGTAGGACAGAAATACTGTCTCGATGGGAGGAAAAGTAGAAGAGTGAAGAGAGATGGGGTATGCAGAAGACCTGCACAGGGCAGGCTGGGCCAGGTTGGCCAGCTCAGTGGGTCTCCAGAGCCAGGTGAAGATGGTGGCATAACGGAAACAGGAACGAGTGGCTCTCATTCTCCACTGCTCAGGGTCCTGAGGGCACTCTTCCCAAGGGCTGGAATGCAAATCCAAGCACTAAAACAGCCTCGTGAGGAGCAAGCTCCCACTGCAGGGAAGCCAGGACCTTCGACCCAGCTGAGGCTTGCAGTGCCCATGGGGGTTGAGCAGCAGCTGGGAAGCTAGGCAGCTGTGCTCCTCTGCAGCCCGGCTGCTTGCTGCAGAGCCAAGATTGCCTGTGTGAGATGGTGGCAGTCTCTTCTCAGTTTACAAAAGCTTCTACAAGAGGTGGGTGCACATCGGTGGCTTAGACTTGAAAATCCTCCTCAGCTGAGGCTGGAGGGCCCATAGGAACCGCTGCTGGGAGTCAATGCTGGTTCATTCTGGCCCTGACCCTCTCCCTGCAGGGGTCCAGGTAGGGACTAGGACACAATGTCAACCTCTATTGATTTTAGTTCCTCAACTGGAAGGGTTTTGATAAGACAAGCTTGGAAGAAAAAAAGCCAGGCAGCAGCAGTTTTCTGGGCAGCTCCTATCCTGGGGTGAGAGCGCGCACATGTACGTGTACGTGTGTGTGTGTGTGTGTGTGTGTGTGTGTGTGTACACGTAAGTATGGCCACCTAGTTGGGGCCAGTGCCCAGGCTCAAGAGTTTCCTTCCTCACAAGCCAACCCTAGTGACATCCCTCCCTCCCAGGGCATCAGAGAGAAAGGTACTGCTGTGTGCTGTGCTGATGGCAAGTCTCAAGTCTGTATAAAAGGAAATGGAGACAGGTGGACTGGTCCAGAGTTAAATCCCAGGACCCCAACCCCATTTTGGGAAGAGGGGCCTAAGGGAAGATCAGAGGGGTGGGGCAGCGCATCTACAGCTTAGTGTATGTAGGCTCGGTACACGGCAGACATATCATTGTCGGACTGGTCCAGTGCCTTGGCTCTTTTGTATACCTCATTGGCTGCAGCTGCCATAGGTGTTGGGTGGTTGACAGCATCGCCCAGGGCAATGGCCAGGCGAAGGTCCTTCTGAATGTACTTCAGGTAGAAATCAGGCTTAAAGTTCCCCTGTAGAGTATTTTGGCACTTCTGGTCCAGGAAGATGCTGGCCAACTGTCCCTGATTGAGTATGTCTAAGAGTGTCTGCTGTGACTGGCCTGTAACCTGGGCCAGGGTCAGCCCCTCTGCAATGGTGGCCATGAAGCTCCCTTGGACCATGTTTACAATCAGCATCATCTTGGCTGCATTTCCAACTTCACCTAGAAAGAAGGAGGTCTTCCCCACAGCCTGGAAGCAGCTGCTACAGTCCTCATATAGGCCCCTGTCTCCGGCTGCTAAGTCACCAACATCCCATCATTAGACAGCTGCTGATTCCCTGAGACGGGCCTCCAGAAAGTGCCCCCCCCCGACACAATCACCTGGGCCAGCTCAGTGACTGTGTCCGCATCCACCGTTGACATATCCACATAGCACTTTCCAGGACGGATCCCCTGCAGCACACCACTGGGGCCAAGCACCAGGTCCTTGGCTGCTTTTGGATCTGACACACAGGCAAAAGTGATGTCACAAGTTGAAACAACTTCAGCGGGGGTTCTTCCTAGGCCGGCCCCCTCTTTCTCTGCAGTCCGGTTCCAAACAGTCACCGTGTGACCCATTTTTAGCAAGTTGGAGACGATGCCACTTCCCATGAGTCCGAGGCCCACAAATCCTATCTTTTTGTCTGTGGGTGTGATGCTGCCATTCACGGCTGTGCTGTCTGCTGCCTGGATGGAGGTGGAACCAGTTTCCTCTTTACATATTTTCAATTTCTTTGTGATTGCCTGGTAACAAACAGCTGGCTTCTCTGTTTGGCTCAGCAAGAAATGATGGAAGTGAGGATCTGCATCTTTGACAGGCTCACTCACAGTTGGCTGCCATTTAAACGTGGCCATAGGTCCGGCCATCATCCCCTTCACGGTACTAGACTCGGGGATAGTGAGGTCCTTCTCATCCTTTGGGGGCCGACCCTGCTTCCGGGGACTTTGCTCTTGGGCTCTTTTCAGAGGGGATTTGGAGCCTCTCTGCAGAGCCTGAAGACACCCTCTTCTTTCCTTCTCCCATGTTCTTCTTCACCTTCCCTTCAGACAGGCTAAGTTTGCGCTTCTCATCACCTGAGTTTGGCCTACTTCTCTCCTCACTGGAATTACGCCGACTCTTGTCATCAGCAGAAGTGTGGGATGATGTCTGGTCTTTTCCTTTGGCTCTCCTGAGGAACTCTTCCACAGCATCCACAGCTTGCTGGAATCGTTTTCCCTTATTGATTTTTATCATTTCCTCTTTATGAGCATGATATGGCTTTAGCTGCTCTACTTTGATCCAGGCATGATCTTCTGTTCCAAAAAATTTCACAAAGAAGCATTTCTTTCCTCGTGGTTTCTTCAAGTCCTTGGGTGGATTCACAATCTTTCCTGGCCAAGGAGGATACCTGCCGAGTTTCCCCCACACCAAGTCGCCGAGCCGCAGACTCACAGCCGCCATCTTACCACCCAACCACCGGCTATAAACTTTTGTATAGTCAGAGATGCCTACATGACTTTTTAACAATGAAACTAAACAATTCTAATAAAATTTTCACTCTTTGTTATTTTATAAAGTTTTCAAAAAATAAGTGTGAGACACCAACTAAATCTGTTTTTAAGGTTTTTAAATGTAGTTTCTTTCATTTATAGTGGTTTTTTCTTTTTATTTATTTATTTATTTATTTTGTGTGTGTGTGTGTGTGTGTGTGTGTGTGTGTGTGTGTGTGACCAGCTCAGCCCACCAGGGGGCGCGGCTGGCTGGCATGTGGTGCTGGGGGATCGAACCGTGGTCCCTGTGTTTTCCCAAGCTTGTTCCAAGTAGGTGCTTTAGACCACTGAGCCATCTCGCCAGCCCAATATAGTGGTTTTTTCTTGAGACATGATTTTGCTAAGGTTTTTGCTTTTTTGTGTATTTTATTATTATGTTTTAAATTTTTAAAATGGGCCAGGGAGATAGCTCAGTAGAATAAATGCTTGCCTGGCAAGTGCAGGGTCCTAAATTCAACCCCCAGTACCGCCAAAAACAAACAACCCCCCCAAAAACAAAACCCAATAAATTTTTAAAATGTATTTGGTTGTTACAGGGTCTCATTACACAGTGCAGACTCATAGTGATCCTCGTGTTTTTTAGCCGTTCCAGCGCTGTGATTACAGGCATATGCCACTATGCCTGGACTCTGTGGCAGGCTCAGCCCACCTTGGGGGTGGGGTGGCATGGCATGCAGTGCCAGGGATTGAACCGTGGCCCCTGTGCTTGTCTAAGCAGGTGCTTTAGTCTGCTGAGCTATCTCAGTGGCCGCTATATATATATATATATATATATATATATATTTTATAGTTCTAACCATTCTAAGATTTTTCTTCCCAGAATATCGTGACTCTTGTGTAGTTTGGAAAGTGAACATGTTGTTTGTACTTGTGTGAGCTTGTGTGTATATGTCTACTCAGATGTCTATCTGTACTAGTACGCTTTAAAATATTTTGAGCTTTTGTTTGTTTGACCTATTTGTGAGAGTGCAGTATTTAAATTTTCCACTGTGAATCTATTGTTGTAGGGGTTTTTTGGCTGGGGGGAATTGAATTCAGGACCTTGTGCTTGCCAGGCATGTGCTGTGCCACTGAGCTATATATCCATGTCCCCTGTATCTGTTCTCTTGGTCTAATATTTGATTTATGAGATTGAGTACACCAACATTTGGTACACATATATTTAAAATTATCTCCTCCTGTTGTATTACTCTCTCTCTTTTTTTTGTATTACTCTCTTTTCCAGTGTGTAGTATAGATTTCTTTGTTTCTTCTGATCAGTTTTAACTTGGAGTACAGTTTGAGTGAAATTAGGATTGACACTCCCGCATTTTTTCTGTTCTGGTTACATGGAATATTATTTTCTATTATTTCTTTTTATGGTTATGTTTATTTATTTTAAATGGATAAGGTGTGTTTCTTGCAGGCAGCATATATTTAGGTTTTGGTTTTTGCTCCAATATGCCAGTCGGTGTCATTCCTGTTGTTGTGTTAATTTGGACTCTGGTGATGTTTTCCTTGCAGCATCTGTTTTAGAGTTCACACAAGTATTTTCTGTAATGCTGGTTTTGATGGTTATGAATTTCTTATTCTTTTTGTTTAGAAACTTTATTTTACCTTCAGCTTTGAAAACTGATTTTACAGGTCATAATAATCTTTGCTGGGACTTGGTTTTTCAGGGGGTGGTGGTTGAAAAACTTTATTCTAAGCTCTCTTGTCTGTTAAGGTTTTGTTGAGAAATCCGTCACTATTGGGATAGGCTTGCCTTTATGAGTGATATTTTTCTCTAATGTCTTTTTTTAAAAAACTTGGTTGCTTTATTTATTTATTTATTTATTTATTTATTGTGGAACTGGGGATTGAACTCAGGCCCTTGCACTTGCCATGGAAGCACTTATTCCACTGAACCCTCTCCCTGGCCCTTGGTTGCTTTATTTTATACTTAGAAAATTCATAAAAAGCTTTGCAATATCAGCCTATTGATAAAGGCTTCATGAAAAGACAGTGAAAATTTTATTGTATCAGCTCGATGTATGCCAAAACAATGGACAATTTACAGACAAATCTCTTCAATCAAGAACATTTTGCAAAATACATACTCTGTTACACATCTGAATTTATTTAAAGTCAGACTTTAAAATGTGTTTAAAAAAATTAACACTGACAATCCTAAAATAATGCCGAAAGCAAGCTATAAACAACTTTGTATATTGAATATAAGTTTAGGGAATAGAAGAAGAAACTGGAATCTATGTCTAAATATGTGTTAGCAAGACTTTAATTTTAACAAAGCAAACAATTCTTTTGCCTCTGATAGTTTCCCAGGTTTTATTTTCAAATTTGTGGCATCTGGGCTAAAGGGACTGAATTGTGGGAGTAGAATATTTATAGAAAAACACCACTGGGTATACCTTCTCAGTTTTTCTAAAGACTGCTACTATAGTTTTCCTTATAGACTACTTCTTCCTTATAAAAGTAAGGCTATTGGAAATAATATGTGGGGCTTCATTTGGCTTATATTTTATAAAAAGTAGGTATAATATCTCAGTGACAAAAATATAAATTCAAGGCAGTCTCACTTAGAAAATGTTGAAAAATTAAATGTTGTCCGAAATTAATTTCTAAATTTGTGAAATAGCATAATACGTTTTGAAGCATAGGGTCTATTAAAACTATAATGCTATTTCCACTTTTATTTTGTTCATTCTATATCTTTTTGTGATAGTGTTTCATTTTGGAGTTCAGCCTGGCCTTATACTCACTTTGTAACCCAGGCTGGTCTCAAACTCACAGCAGTCCTCCTGTCCCAGCCTCCCCGAGTACTGGGATTATAGCTATGTGCTGCCAAGCCTGGCCTTTCCACTTTTAATAACAGTCCTACTGGAGTGGCTTTTTAGATAATATCATCAGGCCACTAAAAGTAATATCAAAAGAGTGGGAATGGAAAGATGAGAAGATAACACATTGAGTACTAGTGACAAACATGATTTGATAACCAGTGCCACAAAATTATATATTTTGCTTCTGTGCCAGTGGGGTGCTAGAAGTGACTAGGAAATGAATGAACTATCCCAATGGTCCTAATTAAGATTCTTAACTAACTCGTCACTTTATGGCTTACTCATAAAGGACTACTTCGTAGATCACATGGTAAGGGGTGTTCTACTTAGTTTGCTCCTTACTTTTCTGTGTTTTTTCAAGAACATTTATGAAGGACTAAATACCTCTCAAAGTCACCAGGACAGAGAACTTACAAGATGACAAAGTATTCCCCAAAAGAAATCTGAGAATATTTTCATTCTTTTTTTTTTTTCAGTTTCATTTTTTCCCTGTAATTTTATTGAGAAACAAATAGCAATGAGACAGTTTCAAATCAAATTGGTAGGACAGTTTCAATAATTAACACATTGCATACATTCTTCCTAGTGCTTAATTGCTGTACAAGATGCAGACATGATATCCTATTTACAAACACCATTAGTACAAATCCCTCTATTCATTAAGAATATATAACTATATATCTATCATATATATATATATATAACTATATATGTAACTATATATCTATATATAACTATATATCTATCTTAATCACTTTGAATACACAGATACAAAATGGACATTCATCTGTATCCCCTTTTTTGTTAAGTTCCGTTATTTGAATATTATAAGTGTGTAAACTCAGCAAAATATTCTAAAAGAGTCCAGTACCCCTTAATAGTATTGGGTCTTCCGTTTCACTGGCAATGTCAGAAATTGTTGACCTGAGTCCCCTACAGCTCAACATAACACCATGGCTTTACTTCTTATATTTCGTTTTTATACTTTTCTGCTTGATGGTTAAGACCAAGGAAAAGCAGGACCTATGCAACAAGAGTTGTAGCTTTTGGGTCTGATAAGGTCAGTGAAATCCCCTCAGGATTTATCCTGAGATCTGTACCTCAGATTGTAGAACCTTTGTCAAGGCAATGATCCTGAGAATCTCCAGAAGATTTTTGAATCTAGCAGTTAATTGGAAAGATTCTCACCCTGACTAACTATATATACTGATAACTGTGAAATAAGCAACTGCACTGAAGATGGTAATCTGTAATAGTAGTTTCATGCTTGGAGTGCCTGTCATTCTGGTTTTCTGAATATGGGCTGCTTGTCATGACATGCCAGTTGCTGCTGTGCTGTCTCTCGGGTAGATGATTGTTCAAAAAGAAAGGGATGGCTTTTATGTTGTTTTCGGTTCTCGCTGGTACCTGTGTCTCTCTGGCGGTACCGGTCCGTTCCCTCGGAGCGCTTTGTCGCCATGCCTCGGAAAATTGAGTAAATCAAGGATTTTCTGTTCACAGCAAGGCGGAAGGATGCCAAGTCTGTCAAGATAAAGAAGAACAAAGATAATGTGAAGTTTAAAGTTTGAAGCAGCAGATACTTTTATACCTTGGTCATCACAGACAAAGAAAAGGCAGAGAAACTGAAGCAGTTGTTGGCCCCCGGGCCACACTGATATAAAGTATATTAAAAAACTTCAAAACTCAAAAAAAAAAAGGGGATGGTGAATGAAGGCAAGAGACAGGAAAAGGAATGATGTGGGACTATCCTGCCTCAAGGTTGTATATGGTTAGATTTTTGGACTTATGTGTAAACATAAGTATATAATTCTTTATGCCTATTTTAAAAAATATGTTCTAATTTTAAAATTTTTTTTCATCATATTCTGTAGGGACTTAAAGTTCAACATATCAGTACTTGATGAAAAATACCTGTTCCATGTTATGCCTAAGATGTTTGATATTCAGACAGATAGTAAGGTTAAGCTTGACAGCCTAAGTTGTATGGCAATAACAATAAGCTTGTCTTCTGGATGGTTAACAACCTAAGTTTGCAGACCAAAATTAGAGAAAAAGGAGAGCCGCAAGGAAAGCCAACATTTTGGCCCTAGCTTTCCAAGGTCAATTAAGACTCAGGACATGTGAGAACTTGTACTATAACGTCACGTAACTCGGTAGTGTCCCAAATTTTCTGATCAAGGAGATGATGTGGCCAAAGAGGAAAGTGATCGATGATATAGAGTGTGCCTGGGGAGAGTCACATGCAGAGAAAACATTCTCTCAGGCTTTCACAGAGAGCACATTGGCCAAGCAATGGCCGTGACTCATCCACATGGCTGACACTGACAAATACTTTCATTCTAAGCTTTGTATGAATCACTTTAGAGATGGAGCGTATGGATGTATAAGAATAACTTACCAGCACTCAAATACTTAATTTTTTTCCTCAGTCATTCCAAAGGCTTTTCAAGTACTCATTACCCTCTATCTCAGATTACTCCTTCTCTTAGTTTTATGCATAAATCTAAGACATCAGGGTAGTTCAGAGGTTTGGGAGGGGTTTTTTATGTATTTAATACACGGTCTACAAGGTCTCACTGCACATATAGGACTCGTAACAATCCTTGTTTTTAAGCCTCCTAAGCGCTAGGATTACAGGTGTGTTCAGTCACACCCAGTCTCATTTTCAGTGTCAGTGTGCCCTGGGGGTGGGAACAACATGGCAGACTAGAGATCGAATCCCAGTCCTGGCGTTTGCCTAAGCAGATGCTTTAATCCACTGAGCTATCTGGCCAGCCCAGTTCAGGAGTATTTTAATGGAAGGAACAATTGAGTTCATTTACAAACAATAAAAGATTTTATCCTGAAGCCCTTCAGAGGCTTTAAGAGCTGTGGTATTACTAAGTGAGAATTGTTCTGAAAGCAAATATCCTCTAAGATACCACAGTACTCATAGTATATTTTTTTTCAAAGTTTTATTGATAAAACTCATAGTATATTTAGCATATTAAAACCTTTGGAAGCCTAAGACAACCAAGTTAATAAAAATCACAACTTAGAATTCCAATATTTACACAGGATGTCACTCATTATGAAAGGTACAAAGATTGCAAATGTTTAGGTGGAATGATCTCTAATGTGTAAGTTACACTTGTGTGACCAAACAAATCTCACACTTGAGAGATCACACATCAGTAAATGTAGAAAAGTACCCTCCAGCCTGCTTCTTCAAACGTTAAACAATTAACCGACCATCATTTTAGGGGTGGAAGATGAATATGGATTAGTAGGTCATCCATGTAGAAAAACATTGTCATTAATTTTTTTTTTGTGTGTGTGTGGAACCAGGGATTGAACTCAGGCCCTTGCGCTTGCCGGTGGAAGAGCTTATTACACTGAACCATCTCCCTGGCCCCTCATTAAAATATTTTATACAGATTGAGTTAGGTGTTTATTTGAATTGAAAACCCTTAAAATGTATTTCTCTTCATCACCAAAATTCCCATATATTAAGGATCTAAGCAATACAGAAAAAAAATTCTAGAAACCTTTTTTGTTTTGCCTAACCACTGTGTCTTCTAAAACAGCTCTCCAAAATTTTCAGTGGAAGTATCATACTCTGCAATGAAATGTTTGAGTTCTTCAAAATGCTAGACACTTATTTTCTTTAAATTCTGACTCAGTAAAATTTTTATAGGCTTTTCTAGAGAAGGATCTTTTTCAGTCAAACTTCTCACTACCATCCCAAAAATTTCACTGTGTTGTCAGTAAACTTAATTAAGCTCTTTCATTTTCCATGCTATTGTTTTTGAGTGAATTCTGAGCTGACTATCTTGAAATAATTTTGTGCTTCCTGCTGCATGGGGCTCTGAATCCTCTGGCCTCTCAGTGAATAAGGTTGCAGCTCTAACTTAGAAATGCCCAACAATTTGTTCTCCTCTGACCTCTGGAGCTTTCCCCCTACCCCCTTGCTTATAGCCTCAGCAAATTTCTTTTCAAGTTGCCTACTGGGTTTATGTAACACATTTGATGTTGGACCTGCTGTTGTACTTGCAAGTGAAGTGTATCTTGATGTTTTCAAAAGCTGGACCTGTCCATTTTTACTTCTATGCTGGTGGAACGGGGACATTTTGCTTTGGACTAGAGAGTGGCTTCTGCCATCTGGTGTGTAGAGAGACACATCTGGTGTGTGGAGAGTGATTTTGGCCTATGGGTGATTGTTGTAAAAGAGGTGGACCCCTTGTATGAGGAGACTGGTCTCTGGTATAATAAGAGTTGACTTTTTTTCTTCTGAAGTCATCTGTCATGTGCCTGTAATCACTCTGGTGGCTTGAAGAATAATCATATCTTGACCTTGGATAGCTAGAGTCATCTTTTTGAGGTGGACCCTTGGCATCCTCCTGGAAAGCAACATCACTGGACTATGAATAACCAGATTCATCTCCTCTCTGAGGGGAACCACTTCTTGGATCGTGAAACAAACCACAGCCCTTTGCGTCCTCCTGGAAAGCAACATCACTGGACTATGAATAACCAGATTCATCTCCTCTCTGAGGGGAACCACTTCTTGGATCGTGAAACAAACCACAGCCCTTTGCGTCCTCCTGGAAAGCAACATCATTGGATTATCAGTAACCAGATTCATCACCTCTCTGAGGTGGACCACTTCTTTGATCATGAGAAAAACTGCAGGCCCCATCATATGCTTGGCAACCAACTTCACTGTAATATATTCTGTAGCTTCCTTCACCAGGTCTGCCTCACAGTGGTGGTCAGTTTTTTTTTTTTTAACAGTGATGGGTTCTTTGGCACAGTATAAGTACTCCGTGGTAACCATCACTGGTATGACTCTGAGGAGCTAGTCTTTCTCTGGGAATTCTTTCATTGTCTTGTCTGCCCTTAGACACCTATCATGTCTTCTGTCAGCCAGGACTTCGGGGAACCCATTCGGCCAGCAAACATAGCACTCCATGGGCCAATGCCACTCTCCGAGGAGGTACTCCTGCCACCTCAGTGACATCAGACTTTAATGGCTTTTCATTCTGTCTTTATTGTGAAATTCTATAATTTTGACTATGAGGTTTTATTGAGTTATTTTCTGATCATATTTATTTGGGGAAAATGCTTCATTTACTTAAGTGTTCATTTCAGTTTCTAGATTTGGAATATTTTCTGCAGTGGTTTTAACTGACATTTTAAAAACTTTAGTTGCATTTTCCAACCATACCGTGGCTTGGCTAATTCATCAGTTTGTTTTTCAGTATAATCTAGTTCTTGTGTCTACCTTTCATGGATTCTTGTTTTTAGAGAATCACTGAGTAAGTGGTCCACTGTAATCACCTTTGGTAGGCAAATGATATGAAACTTACCGTATATAGTACTTGTCATATTTTGATGGCAAAAGTTGGTTCTCTTATGTATACTTTGTTTTTTTCCCCATAATTTTATTGATAAACAAATAGTAATGAGACAGTTTCAAATCAAATTGGTAGGACAGTTTCAATAATTAACACATTGCATACATTCCTCCCAGTGGTTAATTGCTGTACAAGATGTGGACATGATATCCTATTTACAAACACCATTAGAACAAATCCCTCTATTCATTAAGAGAATGTAACTATATATCTATCCTAACCACTTTGAATACATAGGTACAAAATGGACATTCATCTGTATACCCTTTTTTGGTTAAGTTCCATTATTTGAATATTATAGGTGTGTTAACTCAGCCAAATATTTTAAAAGAGTTCAGTAGTCCATAATAGTGTTGGGTCTTCTGCTTCACTGGCAATGTCAGAAATTGTTGACCTGAGTCCCCTACAGCTCAACATAACAGCATGGCTTTACTTCTTATATTTTTTTTTATACTTTTCTGCTGGGTGGTTATGTACAAGCTAGGACTTGTTGGTGATGACTGTATTGTACCTTGCTACCCCATTCCAGCCCCAACAATGTGTTTTGGATTATTTTGCTTTCCAACACCAATTAATGGCAAATACCAGTGACAACTTTCCTGTCCTCAGGTTCTGATACTTTCTCCCTGATTGGTTCTATCTACAGGCATGGCTTTCCATTATGATTTGTATTTGTAGGATTTCTGCTTGATTCCATTTCATAACCAATAATTTTTTTGGGCAGTGAGTTCTAAATATGGAGCTGATAGGTTTCAAACTGAGCTACATCTTCATACCTTTATGTAGTTCTGTTTGTTTTGTTTTGTTAAGACTGGGTCTCACTCTCACTGAGTTTCCTGAACTTGTCATCCTCATGCCATAGTCTCCTGAGTACTGGATTTATAGACGTATGCCACCTGCTTGGCTGAATTTCTACTGCATTATTAAGGTTGTTATTCACATTCCTCATCATTGTCACTAATTCAATTATTTTTTGTGTCTTTAATCTCATGGAGGGCTGGGCAGATGGCTCAATGGAATAAGCGCTTCGCTGGCAAGCACAAGGGCCTGAGTTCAAGCCCTGGTTCCACCAAAATAAATAAATAAAAATAATCTCATGGAAAATCTGTTTAATTAAGTCCTTTATCTGTTTACATCCTCTTAGCTCATGGAATATCTTAGTAATTTCTTCATACATTATTCTCTGATCTCTTCAGACATTTGGCTTTGAGTTCTTTACCTGAGACTTCCCTGCACTATGGTGCTCATGAGATATCTCTTGGGCAATAATTAATTTTGTGGGCATCGTTTTGCTTTGTTTTCTCCTGATTCTCACACTTCTTTGTTAAATAGTATGGCTCGGTAGGGCTCAAAAGCTTTGCCAGTCTAGTGCAGCTCTCTTTAGTAAGTGCATTTCTTCCCCCACCAACTCAACCTGCTCACAGAAAAATGAATGGTTCCTAGCACTGAACTGCAAGGAGAGAACAGCTGCTGGTGATACTAAGATCTATAGAATCTATCATATTGACCCATAATTTAGAGGTAGTGTTGTGTTAAACTTGTTTAGCAAGTTGTCTGCCTTTTCAGTAATGGTAGAGAAAATTCTGAGAAAAGGTTTTTTTTGTTTTTTGTTTTTTGTTTTTTGTTTTTTTTTTTTTTGGCGGAACCAGGGATTGAACTCAGGCCCTTGCGCTTGCCAGGAAGCACTTATTCCACTGAGCCATCTCCCCGGCCCCAAGAAAAGGATTTTTAAAGTAAAGAAGAAAAGTTGAATAAAACAGAGGAAGGCTAAAAAGTAACAAAAAAGAAAAGTAGAGAAAGTAGTTTTTCCACACTGAGATGTCATCTCACTCCAGAAAGAATGGCTATCATAAAGAAAT
>NW_004524929.1:753523-756839 GCF_000260255.1 Octodon degus
TTACCTTGGTCTTAACCATCCAGCAGAAAAGTATAAAAACTAAGTATAAGAAGTAAAGCCATGCTGTTATATTGAGCTGTGGGGGACTCAGGTCATCAGTTTGTGACATTGCCAGTGAAGCGGCAGACCCAATACTATTGTGGGCTGCTGGACTGTTTTGGAATGTTTTGCTGAGTTTACACATGTATAATATTGAAATAACGGAACTTAAAGGTATACAGATGAGTGTCCATTTTGTATCTGTGTATTCAGAGAGGTTGATATATAGTTACATTCTCTTAATGAATAGAATGATTTGTTCTAATGGTGTTTGTAAAAGGGATCACAAGTCCGCATCTTGTACAGCAATTAACCACTAAGAAGAATGTATGCAGTGTATTAATTATTGAAACTGTCCTACCGATTTGATTTGAAACTGTCTCATTGCTATTTGTTTATCAATAAAATTAAGGCAAAAAAAGTAGTTTTTGATATTTACAAACTATTCTCCATTTTTCTTTTTTGTTACTTTTATACCTGTAAAGATCAAGGGAGGCCAGTGCTTGGGAGGCAGAAAACAGGAGAATCACTATGAGTCTGATCTACGTAGTGAGACTCTGTACACCCTGTAGACCATGTCCTAAATTCATTAAAAAAAATCAAGGGAGGAAGGGATTTTGGTTGGATATGTGTGGGGTGAAAGGGAAAGGGAAGAATTTATGAATAGAAAGTAGGAAAGTCTTCCTGTTGATTATATCCGGTTCATAAACTCGCAGAAACAATGCAAAACCAGTTTGTCAGTGTAAGACTGTATAGAAAGAAAAGTGATCATTAATATCCATATACAATTGCTCACGAACATAAACTTGCACAAATAGAAAAGTAGGAAAAATTAAACTTTTGTAAAGGCTTTCCTTTACAAGAAAAGTAGGGCAGAATGGGGAGACTTCTTAAGTGTCTGAGATGGTGAGGTAAGACTTGGGGGAGACTTTAGATTGGCAGTGAATGAGATACAGAGAGATTTAGTCCAATGAATTTTGTAACAGAAACACTTAATTTTAGAAATCCTATGAATAAACCCCTGATTAAGGGGAAACCTAATGTGAATTGTTACCAAGTTGTAGCATTTACGTTATCTTAATAATTTATATATAAAAGAATGAGATAGAAAAGAAAAAGACAAGTAATAAAAAGATGATCGAAGAGCCACAAGCATTTTACACAGAACTGTAGAAATGTGTGCACTTTCCTATACTCATGAACACATAACATACAAAGGGTTGTAGGCCAAAAAATCAAAATACTGAAAGCATACACAGACACAGCCCTCAAAAAAGAAATGTATAGGTCCTCTGTCTTCAAGGAGCCTTGTGTGTTCTCAGAATGCTATGGCAAGTGGCCTGTGGTCTTTCCCCCTGACAAATAGCAACCTCAGCAACTTCAGGTCCCCCAGTTTGATTCTGCCACAGGCTGTGGTATTTGATCCACTCCGTTCACTCCTGAGCTTCCCCTGCTTCCTATTTGTGGTTATGTCGCAGTTCCACTCTGGATTTTTCTGTACAGCAAATTCAGCAGTCCCCTGTAGTCAGGCAGGAGATAGCATCCCTGTACCTGCATGCTATTCTGATAGCTTTTCTGTGCCCCCCTTATTCCTTGTCACAACAGTACTCTGCATGTCAGATTCTTCTCTTGTCCCATCCTACCCAGCATCCTGTCCCTTGTCCCTTCTAAGTTCCCCTCCCTTCCCCCCTTCTCCACTTCATCTCTTATTTTTGAGACAGAGTCTCACTATGTAATGTAGGATTGCCTTGAACTCATGGTGATCCTTCTGCCTCAGCCTTCTGAATGCTGAGATTACAGGTGTGGGCCACCACTCCCCTTTCCAGTTGCAGTTATTCCTGGGGTGTTTAGTGGTTGCTGTGGGGCAGCAGGAAACAGTAGCCTCCATGGGAAGTTATCTGAATTTTTTTTTACCCTCAGTGATCCTGTGTCCCAGGTTTTTAGTTTCTCAAAAGATCTATTTCCACCCTGTGAATTTAGGGATGAGATATGCAGAAAAGACTCCTTGACTTGGAGTTAAGCAGTGGTTGGGGATTAGCAGGAGGGAACACACATAGGCCCAGAACTCTCTGGTATCTGTGAGGGTGGTGGGAGAGAAACTGCTCTGGCCATACTCCATGGCCTTCCTACACCCCTTGTTCTCACTGGTCACAGTTACTTGTACCCTGCCCCTGTGGTTCTCCCTGTGTCACAGATCCCTATGTCTGGTTCCTGCTTCCTGACTAGGATAGTGTACTTTGTTCCTCTCTATCCCTGAGACTCACTGGCCATAACTCAAAGTCCAAGTAATTCTCTGTCTTCCATTTTCCTTAGTGAGAAAATCTTGTCACTGTGTTCTGCGCCCCCTACAGGATAAGAGGTAGACATAGTGGTCACAGGGTGGCAGCTCCTAGGCTGGGCACTGATCAATAGCCTGGTGGTCACTGTGTTCAACTTGTCACAGGTGGATTTGACCTTTCCCAAGATGGCATGTTGGCAAGCTGTGGGCTGTAAGCAGTACTGGGATGAGCAGTGACTCTGTATCTTATTTAGAACACCCCAGTTACTAGATTTCATCTGGTAGGTTTCCCCTTCAAGTTACCTACCCATGGTTGCACTTTCTTCATGTACCTATCCCTACTGCAACCCATGTCCACATCCAAGTTCCTGCAAAACTTGGTGTCTTCTAACATCTTGTGAGCACTTCTCCCTATAGCCCACCATGATGCTGAGTCACTAGATCCATTTGGGTTTTTAGTACAGGATGAGAGATAAGAACATATTTTCATTATTTGCATGTGAATGTCCAGTTTGTCTCGTCAGTGGTATGTGTGTGTGTGTGTGTGTGTGTGTGTGTGTGTGTGTATGTATGTATATGTGTATGTGTATGTGTGAATGTGGGTGTTTCCATCTTTTTGAGACTGGGTCTTGCTGTGCAGTTGAGGCTGGGTTTGAGCTCATTTTGTTGCCCAGGCTGGTCTCAAACTCACAAGGATCTTCCTGCCTCAGTCTCATTAGTGCTGGGATTACAGAAGTATCCCTCCTCACCTAGCTTGTCTCATACAGTTTCTTTAGGGCACTATCTTTTCTCAAGCATATGTTTTTGGCCTCTTTGTAAAAAATCAGATGGCTCTAGTTCTCTGCAATTTTTTTTGTGTCTTTTGTTCTAGTGCATTGGTTTGTATTTCTGTGTTTGTGTGAGTACTGTGCTGTTGTTATAGTTTGAAGTCCAGTGTAGTGCTGAATAGCATTGTACCTGTTGTTCAGGAGGGGTGTGTGTGTGTGTGTCTCTCTCTCT
>NW_004524929.1:757439-762554 GCF_000260255.1 Octodon degus
CTTGCGCTTGCCAGGGAAGTGCTTATTCCACTGAGCCATCTCTCCGGCCCTTTCATGGTTATTTTTAATGATGGTGAAATACACATAACATAAAATTGACCATATTAATCATTTAAAAATTATTTTAAAACCTGAATGTGTTTGCATACATATTATCTCAAAAAACCCCACTAATAATCTCATAAAAAGTCATTTTAACATGTATGATATGTTGATATACATTCATTTTGCATTACAAATACATTCTTTTTGGGAAATTGTATGTATACATTATATTTTAATTCTGTTCATTTTCCCCTACTCCTCAACTTCCCCCATCCTCATATGCTTTCCTACCTCCAAAGTCTACTTTTGGGTTTCCTATTTTCGATCTTTTTTATTTTTTTTTTCTTCAAATTATTTATCCTTGGGCTGGCAGGATAGCTCAGCGGTCTAAAGCGCCTGCTTAGGCAACTGCAGGGACTGTGGTCCAATCTTTGGCACTATGTGCCAATGCCACCCTTATCCCCAGGGCACGCTGAGCTGGCCACAAAACAAAACAACTCCCCCCGAAAAACCACACCCAACTTATTTATTCTTTAGGTTTCTCATATGATACTGTATTTAGCCATGTGATACTGTATTTGACCTTTTGTGTCTGATTTTTTTTCATTTCACATATGGTCTCAACTTTTATCCACTTTGCTAAAAATGTGTCAAATTTATCCTTTATAGCTCAACAGTTCTCCGTTGTGTCTATATGGTGTGCTTTAAGTGTATAGTTTTGTAGTCTTAAATATATTCACCTGTTTTTGTAGCCAATCTTCAGACTTTTTCGTCTTCTAAAGCTGAAACTCTTAACACATTTGCCCTAGCCCCTGTCATCTTTTTATAAAAAAAATTAATTTTATTACTACAGGTTTGTAGTTCATGCAATTTACAGTCAGCTACAACAGTATATAATTTATTGCAGGAAATTCATCATGAAATGCTTGATTTTTCATTTAAATCCTTTTCAGGTCTGCAAAGAAAGCAGAATTAGAAGAAAATCAACGGAGTTATAAACAAAAGAAAAAAAGGCGACGCATTAAGGTTCAGGAAGATTCATCCAGTGAAAACAAGGTAATAATATTGATTATGTTCTTGAATTATTGTTATAGTATATCATAATAAGTATATCGTTACCTCTATGTTCTATTCATTAAATACATACCAATGGTCTATTATCACTTATGCCTATGGAAAGATTATTTTCTTAAATATCTAAATACATGCAAGTAGTATAATACGGTGTAAATTTACTTACATTATAATGTTTATCAGATACATATAAGTATTTGCATTGTATTTTCTTTTATGTTTCCAATGCAAATTTCAAACCGTTTTAATTTATTTTGTATGGATAGGACAATGGAAAGCATGTAAGGTGTTATATTGTAGGAAAACATGAAACAGTGTATTCTCAGTAATGAGTTACATATGAATATATTTTCTTATGGGAGAAATTGCAAGATTAACCAATTTTTTAGGTGGGGGTATTTAAAGCAAATACTACTGTTAACAGGTTTGATTCTGTTAACTGTATTGTCTCTTACAGGAGGGATTCAATTTTTTAAATTAGCTTTTCACCATTTTAAGGCATATTATTTAGTGCCCTTAATTATACTTGGAACTAGAAGGTTCAGATCCACTAAATATTAACTCTCAGTTCCTTTCTGTGCTCCACCCCAGTTAACCTCTAAATACATTTTGCCTCCCTCTTTTTATATACCTCTGAAATGTAGGACCATATATTTTTAAATTTTTTTATTGATACAATGTTTGCCACATTTTCTTTTCATTCATTCGTCTGTTGATAGACACATGAGTTGTTTCACACTGGTGGCTATGTTGAATAAAGATACTCGGAACATGACTCTAGAAGTATCCCAGCTTTTCAATCCTTTTAGCATATATGGAATGATGTAAGTTACTGATCCTGTAATTCTATGTGTAAATTTTGAAGAAAGTTACAAAACTTTGTACTGTTTACCTGCAATGATTAAAATTCCATAGAGCCATTCAGAAGAAGACAAAGAAGAAGAAGAGGAGGAGGAGGAAGAAGAGGAGGAAGAGGAAGAGGAAGATGAAAATGATGATTCTAAGTCTCCTGGAAAAGGCAGAAAGAAAATTCGTAAGATTCTTAAAGATGATAAACTAAGAACAGAAACACAAAATGCTCTTAAAGAAGAAGAGGAGAGACGAAAACGAATTGCTGAGAGGGAGCGTGAGCGAGAGAAGTTGAGAGAGGTAACCAATTTATTTTTGTTTGATACATGACTTTTTTTTGTGGAACTGAGGTTTGAACTCAGACCCTTGCTCTTGCCAGGGAAGTGCTTATTCTACTGAGCCATCTCCCCGGCCCGGATATATGACTTTAATCAATATATTTAAGTATGTGAAGAATAGAATATTGTAATTGAACGCAGATTTCTAGTTAAAATTGATTTTTCATAGTGGCAGTATTTTGTGGAATATAAAAATCACTTTTAGGCTATGTTAATAATTTAGGATGTGGAAAGATTTGATATTCTTGAATGGTTGTCAAAATTATTGTGGTATACTTGGATAGAAAAATGTGCAAAATTTATTTCTTAATACATAAAAGTTTTTAGTTTTAAGTGAACTTTATATTGCATACATTTAGAAATAAAACAGATGTAATAAAACTGGGAACTTCTAGGTGTCCACTAACCCATCTTCATCCATTACTGACAGGTCAGGTCTTGTTTCCATCTATTTTACTTTTGATTACTTTAGGGCAATCCCAGAAATCATATTATTTCTGAAATTAGTGAGAATATATTGTTGAAAGATAAGAACCTCTTAATGGTTACTACAATATTATTACACTTAATATCCTCAATATAGTGTTGCTTTTTAAAATATCAAATATGTATCATATGTGCTATCTCTTATTAATTTGAACCTGTGGTTTTCATTTTTCCCCATTTTTACATTTATTTTAAGTTCATTGGCTTTTGTATTTTCTATAAACTGATAGTTACATGCAAAGACCTGATCAGATTTAAGTTTAGTTTTTGGCCAAAACGTTTACAGGGGGTAATGTATACCTCTTCCTGTCTCCAATTAAGAAGTACTTTAAATCTCTGACTTTTTTTCTCTTTAACTTTCTGTAAAGCTGTATTCCAGAGGGACCCAGTCCTTCCTGGCAGCTGCCTTTCTTATAGCAGCCAGCACATTGCTCAGCTCCTCACGCTTCTGTTGGCATGGATGTGCGTCCCCACCCTTTACTTGATGAACTCGGCGCGTTTGTCCTCGGTGACCTTGAGCAGCTCCATGGCACACCGCTCACCTCCGGGATCATATCCCGCACGAACTTTGTGTAGTTTGGTGAGGCGTCCATGATGGTGGCTGTGCCTCGGTTTACTGATATTCTTAGTCACCTTCTGACCCTTGTTGAGGCCTATGGCCATGGGATAGCGAAGGGCCATGGCTACGTTCTTCACTGGTCACTGTGGCCCTGTTTGACTTTTTTTGTGGTACTAATTTTAGTTAATATTTTTCAGCAAGTAATAGCCTTTTTTGAAAAATCTATTAAAATCCAATATTGAGTTTTTTATTTTCATCCTCAATATGCATCTGAGTTCTTGTGTTATAAGTATGATCATTGTATGTAGTATATTCTATATATTGTCTTAGTTCAAATAAAATGTAATATGTTAATATATTCTGTATATTATTTGGTTTATCGTTCATCTTTTCCAGTTTTTTGTCTTATAAAATTTAAAGCAGACTCTTTGTTAAAGTCAATTATTCCTATGAGGGTTTATTGAAAAGCTCTCCATTAAGGCAATAACTAGCTGTTCTTTTAACTATTCTTTGTTTTTTTCATGCTATTTTCTCAGCCCTCTTTTCCTAGATTAAATATTTGTACTTTTCTCTGAGTCTTTTGTTATATAGCTGTTATAAGTTTATTTTTCCAATTGTCCATCAGAATCCCAATTTAATTCCCCCCCAGAACTGGGGATTGAACTCAGGCCCTTGCGCTTGCCAGGCAAACACTTATTCTACTGAGCCATCTCCCCGACCCCCCCAATTGTCCATCAGAACCCCAAAACTTCTCAGTAAGTTCAAACACCAGGTTATTGATCATTTTTAATTTTTTTTTCCCCTCTTGGTACCTTCTATTTCCTAGTCCAGTTTGGTCTGCTTTGCCTACTTTTCTTTGTTATTCTGGGAGTTCCTTTATCAGTCTCTTGTTTTGCATCCCCGTTCCTTGGATCCTGTATTTTCCCTTGAAGATTATTTCTCGGAATTTTTAAAGAGGATTCATCATCTGGCCTTTTGATAATATTTGAAATCTGGTAGGTCTTACTGTTGCTTATTTATATAACCTTTTAGCCAGTTCTTTGTTTTCATTCCACTTTTCTATTTGTAGTAACAGAGGAATGTCCTGACTTACATCAGACCTAATGCTTGTTGAATCTCTTCTCTGTAAGCAGTTCTGTCTCAGCTTTCTCCATTCTGTTATGTCATTTGGCACTTGTCCATATAACTCGTATCTTTTAAACTTACATTAACATTTTGATTCTGCTAGTATCTTCTTTCATCTAATTTTTTACTTAGGGAATATATTTTGTTTGTTCATGTTGTTTTAGTAAAGATGTATAATAGAAGCAGAGGGTAAGGAAGGCAGGGTAAAGGAACAGAAATGATAAAGATGTGATATGTATATGTATTATTCACAATGAATATATGATAATCATGTAATCATATAAATAAGTAAATAGAAGAGAATTCAAAAGGGTAAGTTCTATAGGTAATTTTTCTAGTGATTACTTGGAGAATTTTTTTGTGATACTGAAAATGTGGATTGAAAATATAAATATATATGTAGGTGAACACACAGGATTGAAATCATAGCCTGATGCATGCTGAGCTAATTTTGAAACATGGTCTTCTTAAGTTATGCAGGGTATTTTTGAACTTACAATTCTGCTTCCTCAAGTTTGTAAGTACCTGGGGCTAGAGGTATATAAAGAGAAAAGTCCTTTCCATATTTTAATACTTACAGGTATTATAATATTAATTTTTATAATGTGAAGTGAAACCAAGTGAATCTCTTTGCCTCTT